>NC_142643.1:37896287-38199318 GCF_053813885.1 Theobroma cacao
CTAGTAAAACCTTTTAATTATTTACAATATTTCCTTTCTTTTTATCACAAGAATCCCTTTCCAATTTTTAATTTTATGTAAAAAAAGCATAATATAGGCCACGAATGATTTGATTGTTATTACAAGGTTGCTATGAATGCTTATTGATAACACAATCTCTTATTACTTTTATGCATAAAATCTACTATATAAACTATTAAGGAAGCTCCTAATTAATTTTTCTTTCCTAACATCTTTGTCGTTAGTGGCAAATTTAGAATTTTACATAAAGGATGACTAAAGGATAATCATACAAGGATACGTGTATGTGTGTGTATGTGTGTATATCCAATTTTATACATATAATAATAATAAATTAAAAATTGAAAAACTGAACGATGGCAGTCGGCACCACCTTGGCCCTGCCAATGCTTGCCATGTTAATAAAGTAATTGTCACGGATCTCACATAAGTAAGAGATGAGGTGGGTCTTGGATTATAAATAAAGGTCTTTCTCTACTTAATGGTATGTCTTTTTGGTTGAAGACATAGGCTCGTAACAAATAGCATCAGAGCAAACTAAAATCTTTATTGATGTCCCATGAGAGGTACAATAATCAATATGATTCTTAACCAGGGTACAGTCTCTCTACTCTATAGGTAAAAGAGACAATGCAACAAAGTATTACACAATTGAGGAGTTTTAAATGTCATGAATCTCATATCAATAAAAGATAGACATGCCTTTTAAGTTAACAACGTGAACCCATGAAATGATGTCGTAAATATTTTTAAAACGTTTATAAATAAAAGAATAACTTCCAAAAAAGGGATTCTTCCACCCGTAGAATTAGGGTATGTTTCCAATATTTTCAAAAATGTTAGATAGAGTGGTCAAAAGAGACATGGTGACCCAAGCACCACATTCTTTCACCGTCCATGGTACGGAAGAATCCTGATTATTGAATTTTTATCACAATTCAATTTTAATTACTTAATTTGAAAGAAATTTAAAAGGAAAAATGATTATCATTAGCTTCAAACCCTTAGAGAGAATTGATTAATATTGTTTGGAAACAAAGAGCAAATGCATATCTATCTAAATCATCAAAACAATAGCAGTTTCTTTTTCCTTAGGATAAGTTCCTTAGAGAATAACTTTGTGGAGTCTGTCATTGCCTTATTGCATCCTCCCCTGATCATGTCAATCCTTTTAAGGTTCCTATATGGATATGGACTCGTGTTCAGTAGTAACCTAAATTACATATTTATAATTTATAACTAAATTACATAATTTGTATAATTAGAGAGTCGAAGATAATAGTTGAACATTCTATTACATTCAGCTGCTTCCTGTAAACACTTTAAAAGAAAAACCAAGGCTATAAAGCAGGAATTTTTAATACATAAAATTAGTCATATTCAACAGTATAACCGCCTTTGCTAGCTTATTGAACAAGTTGCTTTCACTTGCCGTTGATTTCTACATATCCGTCACCATTTTCATCAGCACCGCGAAGCGCTGCAAAAGCTCGATATCTTGGGAGACGTGAACATAAGATGTTGAAAGCATTCCGAAGGTCCTGCTTGCCGAGGCGACCGTCTCCGTCACTGTCAAAGCGCCTAAATATAGCTTTCAATTGTTCTCCGGTGTAGTGGAGTTCCTTTTGCCTTCCAAAACAAGGAAAGCAGCCCTTAGTTTCCCGCTGATATGGTGCCCGCACCAACGAAGCAGGTATATTGCACCTCAGCATGGGCATGCTAAATTTGGGGAAACAAATATTACTGTGTGTTTTAATTTGGAGTGTGGTGTAGTGTAGCTGGTCTTTGGATGTCTACCCATGAGTTATATGAAGGGCTTGAAGATGTGTTATGTCTTAAATAATTTTACAAAAACATCTAATGACGTGTAAGTGATGCAAATTTTAAAAGTAGAAATTTTATGTGCATTTTATTTAAATTATTTGAATTATTATATTTTCAAACTCTTTATTATTATTATTATTATTATTTATTTTTAAATATAATAAACTCTATTTTTTAATTGGGTTTCTCAAGATGGGAAAAGACGAGTACATGTTTTAGATTTTGTCATATGTTCAAATATTAAATCATTGATTAATTTAAAATATAATGCTTAAAAAAGTTATTAAATTATTTAAAAAAATTTAAATAAGTTTTATTTTTTTATTATATTCAATCAAATTTATATATTTTTATTTTTAGTCAAATAAACTCTTATTATTAATAATTGATTAATCAAAATACTTTTTGTTATTTTATATTCACATTGCGTTAACATTGTGTTGATGTGAAAAGTGAAAAATATCACGTAATCATGTTATCAAGATAAATTAACATATCATATAATCATCAATTATGATATGTTAGTATGTTATATCAACACCACGTTACATATAATGTTAAATGATATTTTGACTAAGTTAATAATTTATTATAAAGATTTATTTGATTTAAAATAAAAATATAAGAACTTATTTAGTTTAAAATAAAAAAAAATTTAATCGTATATAATAAAAATATAAGATTTTATTTAAATTTTTTAAAATAATTTAAAATTTTTTAAAAAAATTATACCTTAAATGCATCGGTATCAGAGCAAATTAAAATAACCCACGGATGAGCCAACAAATGTGGCCTTCTATGTTTGCCTATTTGGGTAGGCAAGAAGGTAGGCCTACTAGCAAAGCCTGAACAGGTTTTCGTTTAAATCCAAAGCTAAGGCAGTTGTAGGCAAATTAATTATAAGCAATACAATCACAAAGAAAGAAAGGCAGATGAGAATTGAAGGCCGGTTGTTCAACCCATGGTCTGCAGGCCATAGAAAATGGCGTTAGTGAGTGAAGTGTCCACGTGGAAAGTCAGCCAGAGTTTATCTTCTTCAAGATTGAAGTTGTAACAAGAGGAGAGTTCCAGAAACCAAAACCAGACTTATGTTTTCCTTTGCTTTTCTACGGTTATTTACCATTCCAGCAACTAACTTATTTATCTTTTACCCTTGTTTTTACCTTCAATTTCAAGTTTGGTTTACTTTTCCATCACCTTTAGTCTCCCATTGGAGTTTCAATCCAAGCTTCCTTTCCAAACATATTTTCAACTTGTTCAGACACGGGTTTACTTTTCATACATTAAAATTAAATTAAACTTATTGGACTTTAGCTGCAATTTTTTCACGAGGCTTTTAAAAGGATAAAAAGACCAACAGAAGAAACAGTAAACTGCATTATTTAACTGTGCAATTAACACTTGCAAGTAACGTTCAACCTCTAATTAAGCTGCATGATTATGCAATCCAATCATCTTGAGACGAAGATGTTCTTCACGTGCTACAACTTAAGTAACCTTAGCTAAAGAAAAATACAAGCATGGTTTCTGATTAATAATTCAGGCTGCCTTCTTTTTCCCAAAAAGTAAGCTCAACGAGTAGGTGTTGCCTTTCTCTGCAGCAGCTTCTACTCGACGCCCTCCAACCTGTAACTCATTTACACAAATACGAACCCTATCGTTAAATTATTGACATGACTGCAGTCAGGCGCAGGCAGAGGAGCAAAGCAACGTAAAGGTAGGCCAATATTATAATTTTGAGAAATTATCCAAAAGAAACATGAAATAATATAGCAGTTTAATTGCAGCAAATCATATGTTACATGCTCTATACAAAAACTGTTCAAAGGAAAACTTTGGGACCCATCAAATACAAAGAAAACTTTCATGGAGCAGATCGAATAAGGATGAAGATACCTTGTCCATAAGCCAAAAGCCAATTGTAGGCATGTATTGCACCAGATACATTACCGCTAGTACAGGCTGAAAAAGAAACCCAAAACATGTAATTTTGTTCTTACGAATCTTATCTACTACTTGCTAAAGATAAAACCATCAAAAAGCTTAAACATGAAAGACAACATAGCACCTACATAAGTTTATCAGACCAGGCATAATGAGAACGGTATATAATACAAAAATAAAGTAGACAACCAGTCTCATGGGATGATGACTAAATGTTCCATGTAAAACTTAAAAAGTGACGAGTGACTTCTCATGACTAAATTATTTGCAAGCATACGTTACTTGCTCCTTGCTCTTGCAGTGAGTCACAAAATAAAGGACTATAAAATTTAAAATTTCATACAAAATTAATAAAAATTATCAACAATAAGAAACATATATATAGTCATTATATTAATCTTCATGTTATCATCATCTAGTCATTATATTAATTGCTTGTACTGTATTCAGAATATTTCTTATTTGTAAGGATTGATACATAAGAAAGGTAGATCCTCATTACAAAAACAAACAAAAAAAAAAAACCAAGGGAAAAGAATTAAACTACAATGTAAAAACCTGGTATGATATCCAAACTTCCTTTAAACTATGAGAGGCAGCAATGATTGTAAGTTCTGCACACCTTTCTGCTGACAAACGCTTCTATAAAAAAAATCACAGAATATTAGAAAAAATCATTTTCTACTATTAAATCCCAAAAATATTTTAGGCAGGTGCTGCACTAAGTACTAAATCAGTATTAAAGGGCAGCAACATGTAGAAATGGATATACAAAAAGTGTTTAATAACCTTCCTCACTCCTTATGATAGTACAATAACACCAAAAAAAAGGGGGAATAATTAGCTTCTATACAAAGTTAGGTTGACAATAAATTGGCAGTATTGGGCCTTCAAGCCATTCAGATTGCATGTCATAAGTTGTAGTTAATTGAAGAACAATTTGAGATCCACAAAAAATACTGTTTGAAAATATTTTCTATGTCCAACTAGCTACATGATTAATTTTATGATCATAGGGAACACACCTCGGAGGAAAACTTTGTCCTGGAAGTCGTTGCTCCAGAACCATTTGATGTTTCTATCGGCCCTGGACAAACAACAGTAACCTTGATCCCTTTCTGACAAAGCTGCGTGCCAGAAAATAAAAGACAAAAGGGGAAGAACAAGAAAGAAGAAGAAGAAAAAACAAGCAAGAGACAGATAGCCATTAGAAAACAGTTTTTAAAAGTTGTGGTATATGTTTGATACTAGTTGACAACTTCTTTTGTAAGTCTACAACCAGACAATTTTAGTTTCCTTTTCACTGAGAAAATGGAGTCAACAGAACTTTATAACCCAACAATAAAAGAATAATAGAAAAAAACACAATGCCTTCAAGCATCACAATAAATTAAGCAGTCATCGATACTAAACCAACTTTGCCCAATAAAATGCAGAAAACCCCTTCCTCTTCCCAAATAAAGGGTCAATTATGGAAAACCCCAGAGGATAGAAAAAGACATTCTTTTCATCCTTTTTCATGAAAAGATACGCATGCCTCTTGCATAAACACATTTCAAGGAGGTAAGTGGACAAAAAATTGGTCAAATGACCTACTGTACCTTCAATATAAACTCAAACAGGCTTTTTAAGTTCCCTAAAAACTAAGAAACCTGAAACAACTTCACTTGTGATAAACTGGCTAACTTTCAAAGAAATTAAGGAACCCTCGACTCAAAATCCCAAGTTGTATTCAAAACACTCAAAGCCAAAAACTTCTCCAAAAGTACATATACAACAAACTATTATGCTAGAATCACAAATTCGGAAACAAACTCTTACATAAGCGAAATTCTTATGCCATCCATTACTAGGCTTCTCCATATTTACAAGCTCTTCTAAACTGTCCCCCCTTCCCACTCCTAGACTTGAAAGTAATCAATCAATTCAATAAGAACCAGGACAATTAACTATGTTAGATGCTAAACAAAGCACACATTTTCAATCAAGGAAACCTCCACTTTCAGCAGACTCTACTACAAACAACTCAAAGCACACAATTATATCCTCAGCAATAAAACAAAAAAGCAAAGATAAGATGGTCCAGACTACAAGACTTTCTTTATTCTTCCAAAACTAAATTACTTGCATATCATGTGGACTTCACCAAATTCAGCAGCCTCCATCAAAATCACCCTTATGACAAACAAATCCTGGGAGATTTATGCTTTTCTTGTATACTTCACATAAAACTATTCAAAGGGCAATAATCTCCTTATACTGCTTAATATGTTAACCACAGAACTCAAAAAATATCTAGAACCGTATTGAAACCTCATAAAGGATGAAAATAATCTCAGTGGCACCCTTTGAATCATCAATTATATAAATAGCCCGAACACACAAGAGAAAAGTGAAATGAATGTACCAAATAACCCTATTAGCCCTATTAAATTACATAACAACATTCAACTTTGACACACAGATTTCTTTACGTCAAATAACAATTTCCCCAAACAACTCTAGATAGGAAATCCCATCTAATCCATTGCATAAGCCATACCCTGAAAAGGGCTTCATTACTTTCCACTTTACCAGACTCAATGCCTAGTAATTCTAGCCATTTTAGAACCACCTTTACTTCTTTTATTATTTTTTCTCTTAACACCTGGTTCCAACCTAAGTCAGGATTACTCTCTCACACAGAATATATATTAACAGCATTTTTGTATCTCCACCACGTGTGAATGCTTAACCATAGGATGATAGCATTTAGAGCATAGGAAACTACAGAATAGGCCATTTTTTTACCAAGAATAGGCCAAAATGATTAAAACTAAAAAAGGTAAAACTTGACCTTCTGACCAGAATTTGCATTGTTTCAAATGAAATGGCTTCAATATAAAGAAAACCTAATTCAGATCAGGATCTCACAGGTTAGGCTCCTATCCTTTCCTAGATGCAGCAACAAGACAATCAAAAGGCAATGAGATGTTTTCTCTTCTGATTAGGACAGATGCTCTATATATACCTCAGAACGCAAGGTATGAAAGTATCCATTTAAAGCATATTTAGATGCAGAGTACACTGCCTGACCAGGTGCAGGTGTCTTTCCGGCAGCACTGCTCATCTGCATACAATGTGCAATCAAACCAAACAAAAATATCAATACAAAAATAAAAATAAAAGGCAAAGAAAAGAATATAATCTCTACTTTCAGCTCTTGAAAACTCAAAGCACATGCCCATCAATAAATATGAGGCAACTAAGCATCTGGTGAGCAGGTAGACAAGGATCAGTATGGCAACCTAATGTGCAAAAAATAGCAATTATACTTATAGCATGTAGCATTTGCTCAGCCAATTCATTTTTCCCAGAAGTATAAAGCCATGGTCTAGGAAGCATGGATACGGACACGCAATACTGGTATGGCACGAACATGGCAATTTCTAAAAAACTTAGGAACGGGTACAGCAGGACATGCAATAAAAAATACTTTTTATTTAAAAATATTCAATGTAAATGTAAAATTGATACTTTTCATTCAAATATAATCAAAATTTTCACAAAGCTCTCTTGTCATTCATAATTCTTTTAAACAAAAATGTTCATGAAAAATATACCCAACACGGTAAAGTAGATATGCAACGGAAAGGCCCAGGGCTTGTGACCTTATTAAAATATTAAAATCTCTTTTGAGGTTCAAAATATTCATTGTAATGATGGGTTAATCTGGGATTTTGCTCTGACTGTTGATTCAAAGAAAAAAAAACCTCCATCCCGTGTCTGGGTGAGTCTTGACCACATCTGATCTTTTTTTCCTTTTTACTTTCTTGGCATGTCAACATATGTTTGACAGATGTCCCACTGTGTTGAAGGCATGTCTATGTCACATGCATGTTCGACATTGGTACAGAAGGGTATACAGCACGTCCATGCTTCATACTCATGGTAAATGCCCCAAAAAATCATGAATATTCATCCGATATTTTTTGGACTTAAATGAATGGCCCTCACAAAACTCCTTTTCACTAGCAATATAAAAAAATTTGCAATTTGCCATTGGTGAAAGTATCATTCAGTTTCACATACCACAACAAAGTGACCTCTTCCTCTCCTCAGCATAAACGGTGTCAGAAGCCGTGTGAGACATATTGTCCCAAATACATTGACATTGAATGTAGCCTAGTAGCAAGAAAAAGAATAAAAAGTTTATTTTTGTAAAGGCAGCTGACAGAAAACTATATATGCAATCAATATGTAATATTTCATGATACCAAGAATGAACATGGGAATTTGCACAGCAAACTGATAAGCATTTGAATCGTGGCAGCGGATTTCAAATTTATTAAACTAAGTCTAATAATTACTACTGCCCAAGGACTCCATCATACCTTAAGACCTTCCTCTGTTACATCCAAAGCTGTTGTTTTCTGCACCAAAACCAAAAAGAATAAAAATAATAAAAAATTAATGTTGAAACGACAGTAGAGATGCAACTTGTCAAATAAACAGCTATGAGCTATCTCTCGAAATATTATTACAGAATATCATGCACTGACTGTCAATGCAAATCACTTTGCTTGAGTTTGAAAATTATATGAGATGCTCAAACAGAAAGAAGGTGCCTTGTCATTCTAAAAACATAAATCAACCCATTGCTAACAACCATTAAAATTGAAACGGGAGTGCACCTCTTAACCTTTAACACAATGTGAGAAAATCATAATCCTAAGTGTTGCATTGTATCCACAAGCAGCTGGTGTCTAAATACTGGCAGAAACAGTTGCCATTACAGATTGAAAATTGGACTTTCTGACAGGAAAGAGAAATGCTGCATCTCTACATTCTTACTCCAAAAGCCAAGGGAAATTGTACAATCTGACCGCAAAATTGTGTATCACACCAATTTATGCTTATCAAGTGAGGAACTGTTGTTCTGCAATAGTTCATAGGATATGCTCAAGAGAAGTAACAAGATATTGAGAAGCACTTATCAGTCTAAGAGGTTGCCATCAGAAGAACTTTGGAAGATGTTATGGCAAATTTGCTACACCTAGTTATTGAACCACTCATAACGAGTAAGAGTTGTTAAAAATGCGAACAGGGATGCCCTTGAAGAGAATGGTTGATGCATTGCTGATATGGACCTTTATATAAATTGTTCTCCCATTTTGCTATACAAAGCATATACAGTTCAACTTATGGTAGACATGGTTCAGAAGATGATTCCTGGAAATAAGGGGTAAGCATTTATTTCTTTTGATACTGCAGAAGCATCTATCAAATAAAGTTGTTTATTTCACTAAGAACCCGTGAGAAAAACCATTAACATATTTTTCAAACTTATAAAAGATCAGCGACAGGTAAAAACAAATGATACTTATTCAAAGATCAAGAAGCCTCTAAACTAAAAGGTTCGGAAAGCAAATAGCTTTGAGCAGTATTCTGTGCTGATTAATAACTAAATACAGGACAGAATACAATACTACATTTTTTTCTAAATAATATTATTCAATTATTCAATTACCACACCCTCCCAACAAAAATAAGAACGAGAAAAAGGCCATGTAAGCAAGAAAGACTCCAGCATATGTCTCAGCTACTGACTTATTTACCTAAAGAATTCTACTTTCATACTTTTCAGAGAACCTATTGTGGTTAACATCAGAAAACAGTTAGCTCAATGCACATACTTCTATCCAACAGCTCTATCAAAAATTAGGTGATGCTCGCTTACAGGACGCTCATAAGCTGCATTATGGATCATATAGTCAACACCAACACCAGGAAAAGAGGACTCTGCTTTCTCTACAGCTTCCTTGAGAGAATCTTCTCCAGATGTCAAATCAAGGGGCAAAATCTTCACTTGTTCAGGTGCATATTTACCTG
Source organism: Theobroma cacao (assembly GCF_053813885.1). Classification (NCBI taxonomy): domain Eukaryota; kingdom Viridiplantae; phylum Streptophyta; class Magnoliopsida; order Malvales; family Malvaceae; genus Theobroma; species Theobroma cacao. Next base: position 37,905,948 of record NC_142643.1, read on the forward strand.
CAAGCATACTGATCTCATATCTTAGAAAGTGTGGTAGCTTAGCAAAAATTTAAAATATGTTATAAAGAAACTTGAAAGAATGATATCTTGGACCAGGCCTCAGGCATACCAGTAAGTTGTTTCCTAACTCGCTCCAATTCAGCTTCATTTCGTGCAGAAAGAATGACTTTGGCCCCTAAACTTGCCAATTGCTTAGCAAGAATTTCTCCTAAATTCACCATTATTAAAATAAAATGAGTCACGAATGTGAAATGACAATTGGAATCAACAGCAAAACAATTAGAAGAAAAATGCATGCCACATCATGGAAGACTAGTAGCCCAATAAATGAAGGGACGAACATGGCTCAAACATTCCTCAAAGGCCAAAGCTATTGCTAGAGTCTACCTCATAAAAATTAGCAATATTCCAAATAAGCCTTGCCATCTTGTACTAAATGTGGGAGGAAAGAATGTTCATGAAAGTGGAACATAAAACAAGATGAACAAAGGCTCCGTTGGGTAATCTAGAAAATAACTTCCTGGAGGAGAATATTTTCTAGAAGGCCATTTCCCTTTAAAACATAATTTTTTTGTTGTTAGAATAACAACATGAAAAAATGTTATCGGTTCTTTGATATGTAATGGAAAATTTTCAAATTTTACTAGAGATTATATGCCTATATAAATATTTATAAAAATAATATATATTATCATACAATTTTGTATTATATTCAAAATTATTTATATTTCTAATTTCTTAAAAATTATAATTCAAACATAGAAAACTTTACAATTATTATAAAAAATACAATCATAAAATCATAAACTCAATGATAGAATACATAATTAATTTAAATATATAATGAAATTGTAATATATACAAAATATAATTAAAACAATAATACATTAAACATTGTATAGTGTAATATAATATAATGTATATGTTAACTAAAGAAGTATATAGTTTAATGTAATATAGTAATAGATTAAATAATAATAATATTTAAAAATTATCCTTACGTAATAATTGTAATACAATTGCAATATTTTATGTTATATAATAATATTTCTTACATTTTATATTATTTTATTTTAAAATATTTATAATATAAATTAATTTTTATATAATACTTATTATTTAATACTAATAATATTGTATAAAAATATATAATTTATTATATTCTATAACTATGTTCTATTTAAAATGTTTATACTAGGAGTTATTATTGATAGCAATTATTTACATATTAATATTGATAAAATATTTTTTACACTAACATTAATATTAATAATTATTTTATCAACGTAGATTAATTCATTATAATAATATTTTATTTATTATATTTATATGACATTATTCTATTAAAAAAATATTAATAATATGAATTAATATTTCAAATAATTTTTCATATATTGATATTGATATAATATATTTTAATACTAGCATAATATTAATCATTGTCTTATTATAAATATAAATTAATTAGTATTGATATTATGAAATGATAATATTTGGTAATAAAAAATTACAATTTTAAATTTCTATCTTAACTATTTTATTTATTATAATAATAATAATTCATTATACTCTATTCTTTTTATTCTATTTTAAAATTTTATAATATTAACTAATACTCATAATATTTATTTATTTATATCTCATTTTTTAAATTTATAAATTTAAAACATCTGTGCAATAGAATTTTTTGGTCCAAAAGCTGAGATGAAAAAGAAAAGCAAAAGTAAAGTAAAAGTATAACAAGCTTCAAATGTGTTTAAGGATATTGTCTTCTTTTCCTCAAATTTGGAGACCATTCCAAAGTTTCTTCATGTGTTTTTTCTTTGACAAGAAGACATTTTATTTTAACCAAAATTTCCCATGTTTGTCAAACACCAAAAAATTCAGAAAATAAGTTTCAGACACCAATTTCCTAATTACGAGATAGAGCCAAAAAGACATCTTCATTTCTTCAAGGGGATAAAAAAAGCATGTAGGAATCTGTTAAAATTGCTTTTGAAAATTAAAGAAGCCCTCAGCTTCACTTATCACAACTACCACTGAAACTTATGACATACTTCTTGTTTTTAAATTGGCATATAGGGATTCTGTTAATAACAGGTTATCTTCCATGAACTATAGACAACGTCCACATCTTTTACACCTACACAATAGAGTGTATCCTCTAGCACCACCAAATATGTTCTTCTAATGTGCAAGATTGAAGTTATGATTGAAGTTATGATTGAAGAACCCATTAATTCTTTTTAACCTTAGGTAGGCAATTCAAGATGCCAGAAACACTCCCCTCCCTCCGCTACTTTTACCCGGGCATCATTGACCAAAGAGATGAACTTCTCTATTGATTTGAGCAGTTGTGAAAGTATTACCAACTAGCCAAGCAGCAATATGGTGCATTTAGGTTTGGCATTAACTCAAACCACCTAGGCTGACCTGTTTCTGTTGTCATTTATTGTTTACTACCCAGCGGCAAAGAATAAATTACTTCTTGTACCTAGAAAAATCAAAGTTTGAATCCAATTGGAACCATAGAGTTCCATCATTAATTAATAACAATGAAGTAGGTACGAAATATTTCCCTTATATTTGGAACAATTTAAAATAAGGCAACAAAAAAGGATATTAAATCATGAATTTGCATAACAGAAGAAATTAAGAGTCAAACTTAAACCCTTTTATCTCCTAAACTATGTATGCTCTAAGTCCCAAACCCAATATAAAAAATATCTAATTACCAAATAAATATAAAAATTAATAAACAACCCCATAAACCATTTTGTTATGCATAAAATGTAATGAAGCAATTTCGTAAACCCAAAATGAGATGCAAATTTACCAAACGAACAAAATTTATAAATAAAAAGAAAACAACATTAACTAATTAAATAATAGTAGAAAATTTACCGATCCCACGGCTAGCTCCAGTAATCCAAACAACCTAACCAATTAACAAAAAAAAAATTAAAAAACCATATAAAATCAGCAAGAAAACACTAAAAAATTTCAGAAAAAATATAGAGTTACCTTGTCTTCAATTTCTTCACGCTTTACATGCCTTTTTGAGGTTAAAGTAAAATCTCCTGAAATGGATAAAAAAATTTCCAAAAGGAAGAATTAAAAAATATGACGAAATTAGCACAAAAGCAACCAAATTTGAAACCAGAAAATATGTTACGGTTTCTTAGAATACTTTACCATCAGAAATGGCAAACTTGAAGAGAAGAGCGGAGAGAAGAAGAAAAAGCAACAGGGAAATGAAGAAAACCGTCAGCATCATTTTCTTAGTTCGACTTTTTAGACGGTAAATAAGAGATGCGGTTGCGCTTTGGATTTAAAGGTTGAGGAGGGCGGGCACTGGAAGGATGGGCTCCCTTAGCTTCGGGCCAGACCCAATGTAACCCTGGCCCAATCATGGCCGACACAACTCAATCACCGATTTTAAGATTTTTAACTTCGAAATTAAATATTTAATTTTTAAATTAAATAAACAAAATATAATTACTAAGTAAATTTTATTTTCTCTTTTATATTCATAAAAATAAAAATTTAGACACAAAATCTCGTAACTACTTCCAAAACTTTTTTTTTGTCGATGAAGAATGAATTCTGTACCTCAAAATCAAATTTAAAATAAATTGAAGAATACAATATATTAAAACTTTTAAAAAATACTTAATCAACATGTAAAACAAATTACAAAAGAAATAAAGAATAAATTAATGCTAGAAAAGAAACAACAATGACAATCAAATCCTTGATTCTAGTTTATTGAGCTTAATAAAAGAATTTTCTTTAACTAAAATCAAAATATCAACGAAATTGCATGAATGTTCTTGAAATAACGATGAAAACCATAAAAAACTTTTCCGCACTTAAAAAAAAATCCCATCAAACCAACCTTCTTGTTGCAACTTTCACACCAATTCTTCGATTTCGATGACATAGGAACCGACGAAGAATCAACAAAAACAGAAGGGAATGGTACAGTTGAAGAAGTATCAACTTTCACTTCAGCTTTAGACTTGGAGACCAATTCTTTGAGAAAATCCTTGTAACAACACTTGGAGCATAAATTCTTGGTCTCCGACGAACCAAAGAAGCCGCAACCCTTCGCACATAGAGGAGGAAGATTAATGTTAGCCATATCGTAATTCTTTTGAATTTTTTTTTTTGCAGTAATTTGCCTGTGAAAGATTTCTGAGTGAATGTTATTAGAACACTTGGTTCATATATTTATTTCTGAGTGAATATTATTATAACACTTGGTTCATATATTTATATATATATAGGCTTCGTATTGAGTCTATATCCTTGCTGGATTTGGATTTACTTATACTTGGATGAAATTTGATTGATTATATTTGATTGTTAAATATTAATTATGTTTATTTATTTTTTAAAATTTAAAATTTATTTATTAATAAAAGTATCGTATATGATTAATTGACACCATGTAAAATCAATTTGCTAAATGCAAATAGAAACTTGCATATAATATGAATATTTTTAATTTTTTTTGTTAGTTGATGTGGCGATAACTAACTAGAAGTAGGATTTGTGCTGCTGCTTGAATATTATGTATTTATTAGGCTCTTTCAAAAGTTGCTAAAAATTAAATAACAAGCTTAATTTTTTTTTTAGTACTAACAAGATCAATTGATACCTTTCTCATAATAATACTAGAATATAATGTACATGTATAAATACTATATAGATGTAAATACGATTTTATTTAAATTTTGAATTTCTTTTTAAATTAATGATGGCCGAACTAATTAAGAGAAATTCAAAGAGGAAGTTAATTATTAAATCGAAGTTCAAGTAAAAAAAATAAAAATTGTATTAAAACACAAATTCAAGATTTATATAAAATGAATTGAGTTCAAATTCAACTACGACACTATATTATATTTTTTTACTTGACTATGTATATATATATATATATATATATATATATATATATATATATATATTATAAGTGGGTGATTGTGTAGACAAAATCACACACTAAAATTATTTGATTTTGAACTCTTTTTAAGTTGATAATTATTGAATCTAATTGAGTAGAAAAATTCAAATAATAAAGATATTTTATTGAACTGAATTGGAGTTACAAAAAATAAAAGTACTTGAATTGACGGTTAACTTCAATTTTCACCAACAAGCAAAGAACATGACATTATGATTACCTCCTAATTAATTTCATTTGCTTCCTTGAAGATATGAACGAAAACCATTCTGCCTATTGCCCTTTTAAGCTTGTCAAATTTTCAGAGAATAATTTCTGGCTTGCCCAAGGTCTAGTTGCCGTGTTGTTCACCCATGAGACAACCACACTAGAGTCGGGTTCCATTACTAAAAACTTCAAACCTCTCTAGGAGGATATGCAGAAGAAGTGTCCTGATAGTCAAGACTTCATGCATTATTGAATTCTCGTGTGCTTAGCATCCCAAAGAAAATCCCGCCATATTCCCATCGTTATCTCTAAGAACACCACCACAATCGCCCGGACCTAATTTTCTTCTAAGTCGAGCCATCCACATTGATATTCAGCTCATCATCTCTTGGAGGGACCCAAACAATCTCTTTTCTCGGGCCCTCACCGGTAAGCGATCTACTAGACAGCCAGGGCATTGTCCACCAACCTACCTCATCCATGGCAGCATCCTTCTCCAAGGCATTAATCCAATATTTGTCAATGCAAGGTGAGTGTTATGAAGCTGATATCACTTCAAATGCATCAAGCATTCCTCATATAATTCGGGATCAATATACATCAAAGAATTGCTAACATCATGCGCCAACTTTTGTATTTCATGCCGCCAATGGTTCATTGCACTTTCTTCCAAGTCAGTAAAGATAATTGGCAAGATAACATCCAAATACTGTTTAATTAAGTTTTGAATGTTACCATGAACATTGAACAAAGAAAAGCCTTTTTCTGCCACCTTGAAATGTGGACTACTCAAGCAGTTGGCAATGCGGAGAAACAAAGGTATCATAAATAGTTGAAATCTATCAGGCTGTGTTTCCTCTAAAACCCTCTCAACCCCATCCAAGAAGAAGTACTCTCTGGCACTATCCACGGTTGGCCAATGCCTAAGCATCCCCTGTATAACAGTATCAGCAAGCTTGCAATCCTTTTCCACGAATTTTTGAATGCAGCTATTCAAGTGTAAGTAGAATAAGACAAGCCATTTTGATTTGTAAAGCGGAATCAGCCCTCGAACAAGGAAGAGCCTGAACTCCTCTTGGACCCCCAAATCATCATCATCTTCTTCTTCAACGACAATACTTCTGAGGAAAAGCAAAAGGTGTGGGATTGCATTATGTTTTTCGTTCGCACAACAATAGAACACATTGAAAAAAGAATTTCGGATAAGTTTTCTATGCACACCAAATTTCCGATAGATAACTTGCAAAACAGAAACTAAAGCACCTCTTTCCCTTCGATCTTCAGATTGAAAAAGATCCAATAACTTAAGGACAAAAGAGGGCTTGATGCAAGGAGCAGCCAGTTGAGGATCCGTCATGGGCGACTTGATTAACGAGGAAAGGAACCTATAAACTAATTCCAGATGAGGCCAAGAGGGATCTTGGAAAGGGATATCGTCGACTCCGTTTCTCCTATTGATGTAATAGGACTCCTCAAACCGAATGGCAACTGCTGCATTGGTAAAGGAATGGGGCAAGGCTCGGAACAAATTCGAAGACACCAAGTCGATGCTCTCTTGAAAGAAAACGTTGGAAAACTTGGTGAGATTCCTTTGGGCGCAAGAAACGTAAGTACAGAGCTGAGAGAAGTTGTTTATCTCCAGCAAAATCTTCTCAAAAACCGTGACACGACAAGAAGACTTGATCTTTCTCTTATCAATGCTTCTCTTTTCTTTCCAAGAATTTTCACCCATGCCTATGAATCACCAGATTGATTGCTGATTAGGGTTTTTCTTTTCTTTACGTTTTTCTACTCTTTTGAAAGAAACACAGTTATAGTCCTACTATACTACGGCATATTCATAACATATTTATAAAAAAAAAAAGGAAATTGAGGGATTTGTGGATATAGTAGTTGTAAATTTTCAAAGGCTGTGGGGTGCGCTTCGTCTAAACAGTTTTATCCCATTTTTTTTTTATTTTGATCCCAACTGCTACTATGTTTTCCTTTTTTTCTTTATATATTTTATTGTATATTTTTGACATAATACCTAAAACAACTCTTAAATTATTTTAAAAAGTTGAAATAAATCTTTATTTTTTTACACGTTCAATTAAATTCTTATATTTTTATTTCAAGTTAAATAAGTTTTTATATTATTTTTGAGTCATATATAAGTCCTTATGATTAATGTTTGACTTAATTAAAATATTACTTATCATTTTATATCACGTAATGCAAACATGATATATCGATATGTTATAATTGATTATAATGTAATATACTGACATATTATAATTTATAATGGCCTAACATGCTAATTGGTATGGTGACATGATTGTTAGAAAACAAAATAAGAAAAAAAGAGAAAGAATGCTTGAGGCATGCTATAACACACTTTCTTTAAGAGTTGTTGTCTATTCTGAGGATTTGTAAATAAAGACTCTCTAGGATACAACGAGCTTATTGCAGAATACTTTGAATGAATAAAGTCTGATTGAATATGTGTTCTTTTTATAGACATTGAAAAGTTGTGTCTAATTTGTTTCAACGGACATGTCTTATTTAGTTTTAAGAAATGTGCTTGTTGAAAATACTAAATAATTAATCAACATATTTCAACAAATATGTTTGAAAATGCTTCTTTTTATTTAAGAGTCATGTCTTAATCTAAATAGACACTTAATTTAAATAGTCACTTTAATTTGAATAATCACATCTGAATAAAACTTCTTTATATTACAAACTATCTAACAATAATCATATAGCATTTTTCACTCTCTACATCAATGTTAAGTCAATGCCATGTGAGTATAAAACAACAAATGATATTTTGACTAATGACCATTAATAATCCATTAATCATAAGAGCTTATTTTAGTCAAAATAAAAATATAAGAAATTGACTATATGTAATAAAAAGAATAAAAGATTTATTTGAATTTTCTTAAATAATTCAAAGACTTTGCGAATATCGTATTCATATTTTTTATTTGAAAAAGGTATTTTCAGATACGGCTCAATAACTTTAAAAGCCTAAAATACCTAAATATTCAAATGAGATTTTTTTGTTGAAATTAAAAAAATCACCATTAGTTGAAGATCATTAAATATATATTATATTCATTGGAGATAAAAAAAATTGAGAATTAATAACATTGTGAAAATTAAACAGTGATAAAAAATAGAGATTTATTAATAAAAGGATCATATATGATTAATTGACACCATGTAAAATCAATTTGCTAAATGCAAATCAAATATAAACTTGTATATAATACGAATATTAATTTTTAATTTTTTTTGTTAGTTGATATGGCGATAACTAACTAGGAGTAGGATTTGTGCTGCTGCTTGAATATATATTATGTATTTATTAGGCTCTTCCAAAAGTTGCTAAAAATTAAATAACAAGCTGAATTTTTTTTTTGAGTACTAACAAGGTCAATTGATACCTTTCTCATACTAATACTAGAATATAATGTACATATATAAATACTATATAGATGTAAATACCGATTTTATTTAAATTTCAAATTTCTTTTTAAATTAATGATGGCTGAACTAATTAAAAGAAATTCAAAGAGGAAGTTAATTATTAACTTGAAGTTTAAGTACAAACAAAAATAAAAGTTGTATTAAAACACAAATTCAAAACTTATACAAAATGAATCGAGTTCAAACTCAACTCTGATATCATATTATATTTATTTGACTCGACTATATATATATATACACACACACACACTATAAGTGTGTGATTGTGTAGATAAAAACACACACTAAAATTATTTGATTTTGAACTCCTTTTTTAAGTTGATAATTATAGAATCTAATTGATTAGAAAAATTCAAATAATAAAGTTATTTTATTGAACTGAGTTGGAGTTACAGAAAATAAAAGTACTTGAATTGAAGATTAACTTCAATTTTCACCAACAAGCAAAGAACATGAGATTATGATGAACTCCTAATTATTTTCGTTTGCTTCATTGAAGATATGAATGAAAACCATTCTGCCTACTGCTTTGTTAAGCTTGTCAAAATTTCAGAGAATAATTTCTAGCTTGCCCAAGGTCTAGTTGTCGTGTTGTTCACCCATGAGACAGCCACACTAGAGTCGTGTTCCATCACTAAAAACTTCAAACCTCTCTAGGAGGATATGCAGAAAAGGTGTCCTGATAGCCAAGACTTCATGCATTATTGAATTCTCGTGTGCTCAGCATCCCAAAGAAATTCCCACCATATTCCCATCTTTATCTCTAAGAACACCACCACAATCGCCTGGACCTGATTGTCTTCTAAGTCGAGCCATCCACGTTGATATTCAGCTCATCATCTCTTGGAGGGACCCAAACAATCTCTTTTCTCGGGCCCTCACCGGTAAGCGGTCTACTGGACAGCCAGGGCATTGTCCACCAACCTACCTCATCCATGGCAGCATCCTTCTCCAAGGCATTAATCCAATATTTGTCAATGCAAGGTGAGCATTATGAAGCTGATATCACTTCAAATGCATCAAGCATTCCTCATATAATTCGGGATCAATATACATCAAAGAATTGCTAACATCATGTGCCAACTTTTGTATTTCAGGCCGTCAATAGTTCATTGCCCATTCTTCCAAGTCAGTAAAGATAATTGGCAAGATAACATCCAAATACTGTTTAATTAAGTTTTGAATGTTACCATGAATATTGAACAAAGAAAAGCCTTTTTCTGCCACCTTGAAATGTGGACTACTCAAGCAGTTGGCAATGCGGCAGAACAAAGGTATCATAAATACTTGATCCATCAGGCTGTGTTTCCTCTAAAACCCTCTCAACCCCATCCAAGAAGAAGTACTCTCTGGCACTACCCACGGTTGGCCAATGCCTAAGCATCCACTGTATAACAGTATCAGCAAGCTTGCAATCCTTTTCCACGAATTTTTGAATGCAGCTATTCAAGTGTAAGTAGAACAAGACAAGCCATTTTGATTTGTAAAGCGGAATCAGCCCTCGAACAAGGAAGAGCCTGAACTCCTCTTAGACCCTCAAATCATCATCATCTTCTTCTTCAACAACAATACTTCTGAGGAAAAGCAAAAGGTGTGGGACACCATTATGTTTTTCATTCGCACAACAATAGAACACATTGAAAACAGAATTTCGGATAAGTTTTCTATGCACACCAAATTTTCGATAGATAACTTGCAAAACAGAAACTAAAGCACCCCTTTCCTTTCGATCTTCAGATTGAAAAAGATCGAACAACTTAAGGATAAAAGAGGGCTTAATGCAAGGAGCAGCCAGTTGAGGATACGCCATGGGCGACTTAAGTAACGAGGAAAAGAACCTATAAACTAATTCCAGATGAGGCCAAGAGGGATCTTGGAAAGGGATATCGTCGATTCCGTTTCTCCTATTGATGTAATAGAACTCCCCAAACTGAATGGCAACTGTTGCATTGGTAGAGGAATGGGGCAAGGCTCGGAACAAACTCGAAGACACCAAGTCGATGCTCTCTCGAAAGAAAACGTTGGAAAACTTGGTGAGATTCCTTTGGGCGCAAGAAACGTAAGTACAGAACTGAGAGAAGCGGTTTATCTCCAGCAAAATCTTCTCAAAAACCGTGACACGACAAGAAGACTTGATCTTTCTTTTATCAATGCTTCTCTTTCCTTTCTAGGAATTTTCACCCATGCCTATGAATCACTAGATTGATTGCTGATTAGGGTTTTTCTTTTCTTTACCTCTTTCTACTGTTTAGAAAGAAACGCAGTTATAGTTTTACTGTACTACGACATATTCATAACATATTTATAAACAAAAAATTGAAAGATTTGTGGATATAGCAGTTGCAAATTTTCAAAGGCGGTGAGGTGCTCTTAGTCTAAAACAGTTTTGTCCAATTTTTTTTTATTATTTGGATCTCAGCTACTACTATGTTTTCCTTTTTTCTTTATATATTTTATTGTATTTTTGACATAATACCTAAAACAACTCTTAAATTATTTTAAAAAATTCAAATAAATTTTTATTTTTTTATACGTTCAATTAAACCCTTATATTTTTATTCCAAGTTAAATAAGTCTTTATACTTTTTTTGAATCATATATAAGTTTTTATAATTAATTATTGACTTAGTTAAAATGTCCCTTGTTATTTATATCACGTGACGTAAATATAATATATTAATATGTTATAATTGATTATGATGTAACATACGAACATATTATAATTTATAATGGCCTAACATGCTAATTGGTATGATGACATGATTGTTAGAAAACAAAATAAGAAAAAAAGAGAAAGAATACTTGAGGCGTGCTATAACACACTTTCTTTAAGAGTTGTTGTCTACTCTGAGGATTTGTAAATAAAAACTCTCTAGGATACAATGAGCTTATTGCAGAATACTTTAAATGAATAAGGTCTGATTGAATATGTGTTCCTTTTATAGACATTGAAAAGTTGTGTCTAATTTGTTTCAACGGACATGTCTTGTTTGGTTTTAAGAAATGTGCTTGTTGAAAATACTAAATAATTAATCAACATATTTCAACAAATATGTTTGAAAATGCTTCTCTTTATTTAAGAGTCATGTCTTAATCTAAATAGACACTTAATTTAAATAGTCACTTTAATTTGAATAATCACATATGAATAAAACTTCTTTATATTACAAACTATCTAACAATAATCATATAGCATTTTTCACTCTCTACATCAATGTTAAGTCAATGCCATGTGAGTATAAAACAACAAATGATATTTTGACTAATGACCATTAATAATCCATTAATCATAAGAGCTTATTTTAGTCAAAATAAAAATATAAGAATTTGATTATATGTAATAAAAAGAATAAAAAATTTATTTGAATTTTCTTAAATAATTCAAAGACTTTGCGAATATTGTATTCATATTTTTTATTTGAAAAAGGTATTTTCAGATACGACTCAATAACTTTAAAAGCCTAAAATACCTAAATATTCAAATGAGATTTTTTTTATTGAAATTAAGAAAATTACCATTAGTTGAAGGTCATTAAATATATATTATATTCATTGGAAATAAAAAAAATAATTGAGAATTAATAACATTGTGAAAATTAAACAGCGAAAAAAATAGAGATTTATTAAGCACATAATTAAGAAAGTGAGAGAATATATCATTTTATTAATTATCTTGACTTTTACATAATTAGAGAAGTAAGATAAATAGTTGGAATTATAAGGATGTAGAAAGTAAGAGAAAATAGATATTTAATAGGTACGTAATTTAAGAAATATTTTATTTATTATCTTCATTTTTATATTTTTAATATAATTAATTATATTATATAAAATCATGAGACTCATAAAAAATTGTGACCTAAAGCAAATGCTTTCGTGACTTTACACTAAAGCCGGTCTTAGATATTTCAATTGTATTCTTTGAACAAGGAATCACTTACAAATTAGTAAGCCAAATGTTCCCATACAAATTATTTTTAAGTCATTTAAAAAAATATTTGAGGACAACATTGGGTGCATATATATTTTTTATACACCATGTACTTTTTACGCCATATTTATATTTTAAGTAGATTTGATATCTATGAGAGACATATAGATGCATCAAATTGCAAAAGGAAAAAGGAAATCATGTACATTACCATGCTACTATTTTGTTATATTGTGAGAATAACCATAACAAAAGCTAAGAATACGAGCAGCAAACGTTGGATTGCAATATAAAGTACACAATAGTTCATAAAGTAATGTAATTACATAAAAAGTTTCTTTTACGTGACTGTTTCATGGGGTGGTTGCCTTCATGCAACTCTGATGTGTATCAAAATTGGAAACAATGCATTGGACTTTAATTATAATTAAAGTTTGTCAAACAATACTTATTTTTTCCAAAAAAAAAAGAATAAAAATGTCAAATTAGTGATTAGAATATTAATTAATACTAAAACTAGAAAATTATAAAGAATATATCATATCAATTACAATTTTTTTTAAGAGGGGGCCATGTTCTAAAGTTTTGAAGGGCCAAGATAAAAAAATTGTTGTACTTTTTGGCTTAAAATGTAATTAATTGCTATGATTATTATTTTATATATGAAAGTTTTAAAACTTTACAAATGAGTTTAACTAATAATATATATGTATCCATTTCAAATAATTATGCGCAGTTTATTTATTTTTACTATAAATTTGGTAGCTGCCAATTATTGAAATTGTTTATAAAGATTAAAAACCTCCATGTATATGATAACTTTTTCTTTATGACAAACTTTAATGGGTGCCACAGGCGGAAGAAAAATCCTTTCCTTTTCTTGTATCATAATTAAAACATAACCATTTATTAAATTAACGCCATTTGCTCTTCTCAAGGCATTATAGATTTCTTTTTTCTTTTATTTTACTCTTAATTTTTCACCCAAATGTTGCAACACAGCAGGGCATTCAAGCAACACCAATGGCAAAGTCTGCCCCTCCAAAATCTAAGAGAAAGGAAAATTATATTCCATTCATACTTAAAAGAAAAGAAAAGAAAAAGAAAAAGATATGATGTTAACATGTTCAAAGTTTGTAGTCAACTTTTGTCACAGAAAACGATAGCTAGACCGCAACTTTACAATATGACGGAGTGCGCAGTTAAATTCCGATAATTTAACTTTAACTCTTTCTTCGTTACTAAGAATTAAGCCAATAATGGGACTAAGTGGGGTGGGATGGCGCTCTCTTTAAAGCTTTCAGTCACTGAATGATTGTACTGACCTCAAAGAAAGCAAACTAAAATTTACAAGTTGTTGAGCCTTCCTAGAAAGCAAGGAAACGAAATACTTCGGAGCTGAAAAATGTTGGTGTTATGATCCACGTCAACTTTTAAAAGGTATTTCACGTTTTAATTTATTGGAGTTTATAATTTCGTTTTTTAAAAAATATCTCACGATAAGATAATGTGAACATATAAATGCTCAATTAAAAAAGAAAAATGTAATTTCCAAATGCAGATAATTGCTAATAGTAAATAAATTGCAGTTACCAAAAATAAAACTCCCAAGTTGTTGGGACTTGAGAGAGAAAGAGAAGCTCAAAGCACGTCCAGCCATTAGTCTTCCTTGCAAAAGAATCACTATTGACCGTTTTAGTACGTAGTAAGTTAATGGGTAAAATATATTAATATTTTTAGTTTTTAATTATAATTATATGTCCATCTCAAATATATAAACAACGTTAATTTTTAAATATGAAATGTCTAAAATATTTTTTTTTTTCAACAGTTTTTTTTCTCTTAAGTTGGCCGATGACGTTCTCTTACAACGACCAGCCATCCATTACATCCATTAACTGTATTACATTAAAATGTAATTTCATTATACACATTATAAAAAATATGTTTTCACTTTCCTCGTACAAAACCCTACCTAAGTTAATGCATAATTGATTGCTTGACCTTACATTGCCTGACTTTATATCAGAGCTAAAGATACGCAAGAGCCAAAGCTAGCGAATAAATCCTTTGCGTGAGCAGTTTTGACAAAACTTTTCGAGTAGTCATTGCCTTTTTCTATATGCATTTGTAAGACGAACAGGTCTAGGAAACTTGCTTTCAACTTTCAGAAGAAACTTCAAAAGTCATGGACAAGAGTGGGAGTGCCTGTGGCTCCAAGAAAGAAAATACTGATAAGGGAAGAAGCTTGATAGATTTGGTGTTTTCTTGGTCTTTTGGAGATGCCCTCAACGAAAGTCTTTACAAAGGCCAGGTTTATTATATATATGCACACTATATATGCTTGCCCACAAGCCCTTTGGTGTTATACAGATAGATGCATATGGCAACTTCAACAATTTTTATCTCTAGATTCTGTTCAATGTTTATATATATGCTTCCAGCATTTGTAATTTGTTTTTGTTGTGTTTCATTTTCCTCTTGCATTTATACTTCCCCACGCCTTCTTTGATCTAAAGCTGTGTTTAATGAACTCTTCATTTTAATCCATTGTACCCTTGTTCAACACTTGGTAGAAGTTTAGAAATTTTATAGGTATGACACTGAATATATTGCAAAATTAATGCAAGAAAATCAAATGCATGGAATATATATGGATCCTAAAACAATAGAACACTTGGTAGAAGTTAGTCAAAAGGTGTGGGACACCATTATGTTTTTCATTCGCACAACAATAGAACACATTGAAAACAGAATTTCGGATAAGTTTTCTATGCACACCAAATTTTCGATAGATAACTTGCAAAACAGAAACTAAAGCACCCCTTTCCTTTCGATCTTCAGATTGAAAAAGATCGAACAACTTAAGGATAAAAGAGGGCTTAATGCAAGGAGCAGCCAGTTGAGGATACGCCATGGGCGACTTAAGTAACGAGGAAAAGAACCTATAAACTAATTCCAGATGAGGCCAAGAGGGATCTTGGAAAGGGATATCGTCGATTCCGTTTCTCCTATTGATGTAATAGAACTCCCCAAACTGAATGGCAACTGTTGCATTGGTAGAGGAATGGGGCAAGGCTCGGAACAAACTCGAAGACACCAAGTCGATGCTCTCTCGAAAGAAAACGTTGGAAAACTTGGTGAGATTCCTTTGGGCGCAAGAAACGTAAGTACAGAACTGAGAGAAGCGGTTTATCTCCAGCAAAATCTTCTCAAAAACCGTGACACGACAAGAAGACTTGATCTTTCTTTTATCAATGCTTCTCTTTCCTTTCTAGGAATTTTCACCCATGCCTATGAATCACTAGATTGATTGCTGATTAGGGTTTTTCTTTTCTTTACCTCTTTCTACTGTTTAGAAAGAAACGCAGTTATAGTTTTACTGTACTACGACATATTCATAACATATTTATAAACAAAAAATTGAAAGATTTGTGGATATAGCAGTTGCAAATTTTCAAAGGCGGTGAGGTGCTCTTAGTCTAAAACAGTTTTGTCCAATTTTTTTTTATTATTTGGATCTCAGCTACTACTATGTTTTCCTTTTTTCTTTATATATTTTATTGTATTTTTGACATAATACCTAAAACAACTCTTAAATTATTTTAAAAAATTCAAATAAATTTTTATTTTTTTATACGTTCAATTAAACCCTTATATTTTTATTCCAAGTTAAATAAGTCTTTATACTTTTTTTGAATCATATATAAGTTTTTATAATTAATTATTGACTTAGTTAAAATGTCCCTTGTTATTTATATCACGTGACGTAAATATAATATATTAATATGTTATAATTGATTATGATGTAACATACGAACATATTATAATTTATAATGGCCTAACATGCTAATTGGTATGATGACATGATTGTTAGAAAACAAAATAAGAAAAAAAGAGAAAGAATACTTGAGGCGTGCTATAACACACTTTCTTTAAGAGTTGTTGTCTACTCTGAGGATTTGTAAATAAAAACTCTCTAGGATATAATGAGCTTATTGCAGAATACTTTAAATGAATAAGGTCTGATTGAATATGTGTTCCTTTTATAGACATTGAAAAGTTGTGTCTAATTTGTTTCAACGGACATGTCTTGTTTGGTTTTAAGAAATGTGCTTGTTGAAAATACTAAATAATTAATCAACATATTTCAACAAATATGTTTGAAAATGCTTCTCTTTATTTAAGAGTCATGTCTTAATCTAAATAGACACTTAATTTAAATAGTCACTTTAATTTGAATAATCACATATGAATAAAACTTCTTTATATTACAAACTATCTAACAATAATCATATAGCATTTTTCACTCTCTACATCAATGTTAAGTCAATGCCATGTGAGTATAAAACAACAAATGATATTTTGACTAATGACCATTAATAATCCATTAATCATAAGAGCTTATTTTAGTCAAAATAAAAATATAAGAATTTGATTATATGTAATAAAAAGAATAAAAAATTTATTTGAATTTTCTTAAATAATTCAAAGACTTTGCGAATATTGTATTCATATTTTTTATTTGAAAAAGGTATTTTCAGATACGACTCAATAACTTTAAAAGCCTAAAATACCTAAATATTCAAATGAGATTTTTTTTATTGAAATTAAGAAAATTACCATTAGTTGAAGATCATTAAATATATATTATATTCATTGAAAATAAAAAAATAATTGAGAATTAATAACATTGTGAAAATTAAACAGTGATAAAAAAATAGAGATTTATTAAACACATAATTAAGAAAGTGAGAGAATATATCATTTTATTAATTATCTTGACTTTTACATAATTAGAGAAGTAAGATAAATAGTTGGAATTATAAGGATGTAGAAAGTAAGAGAAAATAGATATTTAATAGGTACGTAATTTAAGAAATATTTTATTTATTATCTTCATTTTTATATTTTTAATATAATTAATTATATTATATAAAATCATGAGACTCATAAAAAATTGTGACCTAAAGCAAATGCTTTCGTGACTTTATACTAAAGCCGGTCTTAGATATTTCAATTGTATTCTTTGAACAAGGAATCACTTACAAATTAGTAAGCCAAATGTTCCCATGCAAATTACTTTTAAGTCATTTAAAAAAATATTTGAAGACAACATTGGGTGCATATATATTTTTTATACACCATGTACTTTTTACGCCATATTTATATTTTAAGTAGATTTGATATCTATGAGAGACATATAGATGCATCAAATTGCAAAAGGAAAAAGGAAATCATGTACATTACCATGCTACTATTTTGTTATATTGTGAGAATAACCATAACAAAAGCTAAGAATACGAGCAGCAAACGTTGGATTGCAATATAAAGTACACAATAGTTCATAAAGTAATGTAATTACATAAAAAGTTTCTTTTACGTGACTGTTTCATGGGGTGGTTGCCTTCATGCAACTCTGATGTGTATCAAAATTGGAAACAATGCATTGGACTTTAATTATAATTAAAGTTTGTCAAACAATACTTATTTTTTCCAAAAAAAAAAAGAATAAGAATGTCAAATTAGTGATTAGAATATTAATTAATACTAAAACTAGAAAATTATAAAGAATATATCATATCAATTATAATTTTTTTTAAGAGGGGGCCATGTTCTAAAGTTTTGAAGGGCCAAGATAAAAAAATTGTTGTACTTTTTGGCTTAAAATGTAATTAATTGCTATGATTATTATTTTATATATGAAAGTTTTAAAACTTTACAAATGAGTTTAACTAATAATATATATGTATCCATTTCAAATAATTATGCGCAGTTTATTTAGTTTTACTATAAATTTGGTAGCTGCCAATTATTGAAATTGTTTATAAAGATTAAAAACATCCATGTATATGATAACTTTTTCTTTATGACAAACTTTAATGGGTGCCACAGGCGGAAGAAAAATCCTTTCCTCTTCTTATATCATAATTAAAACATAACCATTTATTAAATTAACGCCATTTGCTCTTCTCAAGGCATTATAGATTTCTTTTTTCTTTTATTTTACTCTTAATTTTTCACCCAAATGTTGCAACACAGCAGGGCATTCAAGCAACACCAATGGCAAAGTCTGCCCCTCCAAAATCTAAGAGAAAGGAAAATTATATTCCATTCATACTTAAAAGAAAAGAAAAGAAAAAGAAAAAGATATGATGTTAACATGTTCAAAGTTTGTAGTCAACTTTTGTCACAAGAAACGATAGCTAGACCGCAACTTTACAATATGACGGAGTGCGCAGTTAAATTCCGAGAAGATAACTTTAACTCTTTCTTCGTTACTAAGAATTAAGCCAATAATGGGACTAAGTGGGGTGGGATGGCGCTCTCTTTAAAGCTTTCAGTCACTGAATGATTGTACTGACCTCAAAGAAAGCAAACTAAAATTTACAAGTTGTTGAGCCTTCCTAGAAAGCAAGGAAACGAAATACTTCGGAGCTGAAAAATGTTGGTGTTATGATCCACGTCAACTTTTAAAAGGTATTTCACGTTTTAATTTATTGGAGTTTATAATTTCGTTTTTAAAAAATATCTCACGATAAGATAATGTGAACATATAAATACTCAATTAAAAAAGAAAAATGTAATTTCCAAATGCAGATAATTGCTAATAGTAAATAAATTGCAGTTACCAAAAATAAAACTCCCAAGTTGTTGGGACTTGAGAGAGAAAGAGAAGCTCAAAGCACGTCCAGCCATTAGTCTTCCTTGCAAAAGAATCACTATTGACCGTTCTAGTACGTAGTAAGTTAATGGGTAAAATATATTAATATTTTTAATTTTTAATTTTTAATTATAATTATATGTCCATCTCAAATATATAAAAAACGTTAATTTTTAAATATGAAATGTCTAAAATATTTTTTTTTTTCAACAGTTTTTTTTCTCTTAAGTTGGCCGATGACGTTCTCTTACAACGACCAGCCATCCATTACATCCATTAACTGTATTACATTAAAATGTAATTTCATTATACACATTATAAAAAATATGTTTTCACTTTCCTCGTACAAAACCCTACCTAAGTTAATGCATAATTGATTGCTTGACCTTACATTGCCTGACTTTATATCAGAGCTAAAGATACGCAAGAGCCAAAGCTAGCGAATAAATCCTTTGCGTGAGCAGTTTTGACAAAACTTTTCGAGTAGTCATTGCCTTTTTCTATATGCATTTGTAAGACGAACAGGTCTAGGAAACTTGCTTTCAACTTTCAGAAGAAACTTCAAAAGTCATGGACAAGAGTGGGAGTGCCTGTGGCTCCAAGAAAGAAAATACTGATAAGGGAAGAAGCTTGATAGATTTGGTGTTTTCTTGGTCTTTTGGAGATGCCCTCAACGAAAGTCTTTACAAAGGCCAGGTTTATTATATATATGCACACTATATATGCTTGCCCACAAGCCCTTTGGTGTTATACAGATAGATGCATATGGCAACTTCAACAATTTTTATCTCTAGATTCTGTTCAATGTTTATATATATGCTTCCAGCATTTGTAATTTGTTTTTGTTGTGTTTCATTTTCCTCTTGCATTTATACTTCCCCACGCCTTCTTTGATCTAAAGCTGTGTTTAATGAACTCTTCATTTTAATCCATTGTACCCTTGTTCAACACTTGGTAGAAGTTTAGAAATTTTATAGGTATGACACTGAATATATTGCAAAATTAATGCAAGAAAATCAAATGCATGGAATATATATGGATCCTAAAACAATAGAACACTTGGTAGAAGTTAGTCAAAAGGTGTGGGACACCATTATGTTTTTCATTCGCACAACAATAGAACACATTGAAAACAGAATTTCGGATAAGTTTTCTATGCACACCAAATTTTCGATAGATAACTTGCAAAACAGAAACTAAAGCACCCCTTTCCTTTCGATCTTCAGATTGAAAAAGATCGAACAACTTAAGGATAAAAGAGGGCTTAATGCAAGGAGCAGCCAGTTGAGGATACGCCATGGGCGACTTAAGTAACGAGGAAAAGAACCTATAAACTAATTCCAGATGAGGCCAAGAGGGATCTTGGAAAGGGATATCGTCGATTCCGTTTCTCCTATTGATGTAATAGAACTCCCCAAACTGAATGGCAACTGTTGCATTGGTAGAGGAATGGGGCAAGGCTCGGAACAAACTCGAAGACACCAAGTCGATGCTCTCTCGAAAGAAAACGTTGGAAAACTTGGTGAGATTCCTTTGGGCGCAAGAAACGTAAGTACAGAACTGAGAGAAGCGGTTTATCTCCAGCAAAATCTTCTCAAAAACCGTGACACGACAAGAAGACTTGATCTTTCTTTTATCAATGCTTCTCTTTCCTTTCTAGGAATTTTCACCCATGCCTATGAATCACTAGATTGATTGCTGATTAGGGTTTTTCTTTTCTTTACCTCTTTCTACTGTTTAGAAAGAAACGCAGTTATAGTTTTACTGTACTACGACATATTCATAACATATTTATAAACAAAAAATTGAAAGATTTGTGGATATAGCAGTTGCAAATTTTCAAAGGCGGTGAGGTGCTCTTAGTCTAAAACAGTTTTGTCCAATTTTTTTTTATTATTTGGATCTCAGCTACTACTATGTTTTCCTTTTTTCTTTATATATTTTATTGTATTTTTGACATAATACCTAAAACAACTCTTAAATTATTTTAAAAAATTCAAATAAATTTTTATTTTTTTATACGTTCAATTAAACCCTTATATTTTTATTCCAAGTTAAATAAGTCTTTATACTTTTTTTGAATCATATATAAGTTTTTATAATTAATTATTGACTTAGTTAAAATGTCCCTTGTTATTTATATCACGTGACGTAAATATAATATATTAATATGTTATAATTGATTATGATGTAACATACGAACATATTATAATTTATAATGGCCTAACATGCTAATTGGTATGATGACATGATTGTTAGAAAACAAAATAAGAAAAAAAGAGAAAGAATACTTGAGGCGTGCTATAACACACTTTCTTTAAGAGTTGTTGTCTACTCTGAGGATTTGTAAATAAAAACTCTCTAGGATATAATGAGCTTATTGCAGAATACTTTAAATGAATAAGGTCTGATTGAATATGTGTTCCTTTTATAGACATTGAAAAGTTGTGTCTAATTTGTTTCAACGGACATGTCTTGTTTGGTTTTAAGAAATGTGCTTGTTGAAAATACTAAATAATTAATCAACATATTTCAACAAATATGTTTGAAAATGCTTCTCTTTATTTAAGAGTCATGTCTTAATCTAAATAGACACTTAATTTAAATAGTCACTTTAATTTGAATAATCACATATGAATAAAACTTCTTTATATTACAAACTATCTAACAATAATCATATAGCATTTTTCACTCTCTACATCAATGTTAAGTCAATGCCATGTGAGTATAAAACAACAAATGATATTTTGACTAATGACCATTAATAATCCATTAATCATAAGAGCTTATTTTAGTCAAAATAAAAATATAAGAATTTGATTATATGTAATAAAAAGAATAAAAAATTTATTTGAATTTTCTTAAATAATTCAAAGACTTTGCGAATATTGTATTCATATTTTTTATTTGAAAAAGGTATTTTCAGATACGACTCAATAACTTTAAAAGCCTAAAATACCTAAATATTCAAATGAGATTTTTTTTATTGAAATTAAGAAAATTACCATTAGTTGAAGATCATTAAATATATATTATATTCATTGAAAATAAAAAAATAATTGAGAATTAATAACATTGTGAAAATTAAACAGTGATAAAAAAATAGAGATTTATTAAACACATAATTAAGAAAGTGAGAGAATATATCATTTTATTAATTATCTTGACTTTTACATAATTAGAGAAGTAAGATAAATAGTTGGAATTATAAGGATGTAGAAAGTAAGAGAAAATAGATATTTAATAGGTACGTAATTTAAGAAATATTTTATTTATTATCTTCATTTTTATATTTTTAATATAATTAATTATATTATATAAAATCATGAGACTCATAAAAAATTGTGACCTAAAGCAAATGCTTTCGTGACTTTATACTAAAGCCGGTCTTAGATATTTCAATTGTATTCTTTGAACAAGGAATCACTTACAAATTAGTAAGCCAAATGTTCCCATGCAAATTACTTTTAAGTCATTTAAAAAAATATTTGAAGACAACATTGGGTGCATATATATTTTTTATACACCATGTACTTTTTACGCCATATTTATATTTTAAGTAGATTTGATATCTATGAGAGACATATAGATGCATCAAATTGCAAAAGGAAAAAGGAAATCATGTACATTACCATGCTACTATTTTGTTATATTGTGAGAATAACCATAACAAAAGCTAAGAATACGAGCAGCAAACGTTGGATTGCAATATAAAGTACACAATAGTTCATAAAGTAATGTAATTACATAAAAAGTTTCTTTTACGTGACTGTTTCATGGGGTGGTTGCCTTCATGCAACTCTGATGTGTATCAAAATTGGAAACAATGCATTGGACTTTAATTATAATTAAAGTTTGTCAAACAATACTTATTTTTTCCAAAAAAAAAAAGAATAAGAATGTCAAATTAGTGATTAGAATATTAATTAATACTAAAACTAGAAAATTATAAAGAATATATCATATCAATTATAATTTTTTTTAAGAGGGGGCCATGTTCTAAAGTTTTGAAGGGCCAAGATAAAAAAATTGTTGTACTTTTTGGCTTAAAATGTAATTAATTGCTATGATTATTATTTTATATATGAAAGTTTTAAAACTTTACAAATGAGTTTAACTAATAATATATATGTATCCATTTCAAATAATTATGCGCAGTTTATTTAGTTTTACTATAAATTTGGTAGCTGCCAATTATTGAAATTGTTTATAAAGATTAAAAACATCCATGTATATGATAACTTTTTCTTTATGACAAACTTTAATGGGTGCCACAGGCGGAAGAAAAATCCTTTCCTCTTCTTATATCATAATTAAAACATAACCATTTATTAAATTAACGCCATTTGCTCTTCTCAAGGCATTATAGATTTCTTTTTTCTTTTATTTTACTCTTAATTTTTCACCCAAATGTTGCAACACAGCAGGGCATTCAAGCAACACCAATGGCAAAGTCTGCCCCTCCAAAATCTAAGAGAAAGGAAAATTATATTCCATTCATACTTAAAAGAAAAGAAAAGAAAAAGAAAAAGATATGATGTTAACATGTTCAAAGTTTGTAGTCAACTTTTGTCACAAGAAACGATAGCTAGACCGCAACTTTACAATATGACGGAGTGCGCAGTTAAATTCCGAGAAGATAACTTTAACTCTTTCTTCGTTACTAAGAATTAAGCCAATAATGGGACTAAGTGGGGTGGGATGGCGCTCTCTTTAAAGCTTTCAGTCACTGAATGATTGTACTGACCTCAAAGAAAGCAAACTAAAATTTACAAGTTGTTGAGCCTTCCTAGAAAGCAAGGAAACGAAATACTTCGGAGCTGAAAAATGTTGGTGTTATGATCCACGTCAACTTTTAAAAGGTATTTCACGTTTTAATTTATTGGAGTTTATAATTTCGTTTTTAAAAAATATCTCACGATAAGATAATGTGAACATATAAATACTCAATTAAAAAAGAAAAATGTAATTTCCAAATGCAGATAATTGCTAATAGTAAATAAATTGCAGTTACCAAAAATAAAACTCCCAAGTTGTTGGGACTTGAGAGAGAAAGAGAAGCTCAAAGCACGTCCAGCCATTAGTCTTCCTTGCAAAAGAATCACTATTGACCGTTCTAGTACGTAGTAAGTTAATGGGTAAAATATATTAATATTTTTAATTTTTAATTTTTAATTATAATTATATGTCCATCTCAAATATATAAAAAACGTTAATTTTTAAATATGAAATGTCTAAAATATTTTTTTTTTCCAATAGTTTCTTTTCTCTTAAGTTGGCCGATGGCGTTCTCTTACAACGACCAGCTATTCATTACATCCATTAACTGTATTACATTAGAATGTAATTTCATTATACACATTATAAAAAATATGCTCTCACTTTCCTCGTACAAAACCCTACCTAAGTTAATGCATAATTGATTGCTTGACCTTACATTGCCTGACTTTATATCAGAGCTAAAGATACGCAAGAGCCAAAGCTAGCGAATAAATCCTTTGCGTGAGCAGTTTTGAGAAAACTTTTCGAGTAGTCATTGCCTTTTTCTATATGCATTTGTAAGACGAACAGTTCTAGGAAACTTGCTTTCAACTTTCAGAAGAAACTTCAAAAGTCATGGACAAGAGTGGGAGTGGCTGTGGCTCCAAGAAAGAAAATACTGATAAGGGAAGAAGCTTGATAGATTTGGTGTTTTCTTGGTCTTTTGGAGATGCCCTCAACGAAAGTCTTTACAAAGGCCAGGTTTATTATATATATGCACACTATATATGCTTGCCCACAAGCCCTTTGGTGTTATACAGATAGATGCATATGGCAACTTCAACAATTTTTATCTCTAGATTCTGTTCAATGTTTATATATATGCTTCCAGCATTTGTAATTTGTTTTTGTTGTGTTTCATTTTCCTCTTGCATTTATACTTCCCCACGCCTTCTTTGATCTAAAGCTATGTTTAATGAACTCTTCATTTTAATCCATTGTACCCTTGTTCAACACTTGGTAGAAGTTTAGAAATTTTATAGGTATGACACTGAATATATTGCAAAATTAATGCAAGAAAATCAAATGCATGGAATATATATGGATCCTAAAATGTTCATTGATCTCAATATATATGCTTTACCCTATTTTTGTACACCTTTTTCGAAGTCTGTTGATATAAATCCATTGCTGTGTTCAATAGATTAACAAGTGTATAGTTACTTTGTTTTTAAGTATTCTTGTTAACAGTTGAATCTTCCTGGATTTTTTATCCCTTTTTTGTAATTGAAATGAGCAGGTGAAGAAGATCCCAGAGACATTTAAGTCTTCTTCAGAGTACTTGCACTCCTTTGTTGCCCCTCTTATCGAGGAAACTCATGCAGACTTGCTCTCAGGCATGAAAAGGGTGTCTCAGGCACCTTCACGTCAACTAGATTCTGTTACAAGGGATAAACGTTACAAACCTCCCAAAGACTTGATTTATAAGATTGTTTTGAAGAGGGACTCTAAAAAGAGTGATTTAGCAACATATCAACCACAGAGTGGAGATCTTGTTACGTTAACAGATGTGAGACCAAAGTGCACCAGTGATTTGAACCGGTCAAAAATGTCTTATCTTCTTGCATATGTCCAAGGAGTTAAGGAGGATCCTGATGAACTCTTCATACGGTCATCAAAGCCAATAATGATCGAAGAAGATATGCAAAGAAAAGAAAACATATCTCAACAGAAGCCTACTTTCTTTTTTGTCTTTTTAATTAACATGACTACAAATATTAGAATATGGAAGGCTTTGCACCCAGATCCTAAGGGAGGGAACCTTAATATGATCAACAAAGTTGTTCAAATGAATGGAGCTGTAAGAATTTTGATTTCATCCTGATGAAGTGGATTAATTTTAGCTGTAATTGTGCATGAAATCTTATTCCCTTGGCTAATGTTTCTTTCATTATCTGTTTTTGCAGGATGAAGAAGACTGTCCCATGTGCTTATCTGAAAAGAAATCTGGCACTGTTCTTCCATTTAATTCTAAGGGGTTAAATGATTCCCAAGAAGCTGCAATTATAAGTTGCATTAATACACAGGCTTGCCATCATCAAAATACAGTTAAACTCGTATGGGGTCCTCCAGGGACAGGGAAAACTAGAACAGTTGGTTCGTTGTTGTTTGCTCTTCTTAGAATGAAATGCGGGGCAATTACATGTGCTCCAACCAACATTGCAGTGGTGGAAGTGGCATCAAGGCTCATGAGCTTAGTTAAAGGGACACTTAAATATGACACTTACGGATTTGGGGATATAGTTTTATTTGGGAATGGAAAGAGAATGAAGATTGATGATCATGAGGATCTTCTTGATGTATTTCTTGATTATCGTGTGGAGATATTGGACAAGTGTTTTTCACCATACTGTGGGTGGAGGACTAGTTTGGTGTCAATGATAGATTTTCTTGAAGACCCTGAAAGGCAGTACTCTCAGTACTTAGCGAATAGAGAACTGGAAAACCAGAAAACGGAGGAGGAAAACTGTGATGAGAACCTCAAGGGCAAGGACAGCACCAACCATAAACTGGAAGGGAAAAACTGTGATGTGAACCTCAAGAACAAGAAGAGCAAGAATTCATGGAGAAAAGTTATCAATGAGACCTTGAAACAAAAAGAAACCAAGAAAAAACATGTAGCTTCTAAAACAGAGAATCGTTTAAAGCCTGATGAGAAACAGGGTACACATGGAGCTTTCCTAGAGAAAAAAAATGCACAAGAAGCAGGAGCAGAAACATGTAAGGAGGATCCTATCACTTTGCAGGAATTCATCAAGAAGAGATTTTGTGTCTTCTATGAGCGGCTGAAATTTTGTGTTGTAAACTTGTACACACACTTGCCAACTCATCTTGTTTCATTAGAACTGGTGAAGACCATGATGATAGCTCTTGATTTGCTCGGTTCCCTTGAAACTTTGTTAAATCGTCCTAAAAGTGATAAAGGCTTGAAGATTGCCCTTAATGATACTGAAACTGAAAGTGAGATTGGTCACTTTGCAAAGTTGAGAGTTGCAAGGAAACATTGCCTGCAGAGACTCAAATCACTTCCTCTGTCATTTCCGGTTCCAGAATTCAGTGAAAAAATCATTATAAAAAATTTTTGCTTAGATAATGCTTGTCTACTTTTCTGTACCGCATCAAGCTCTTTTAAATTGAATCCAAAAAGAACAGTGCCACTGGAGTTGTTGGTTATTGATGAAGCTGCTCAGCTCAGAGAATGTGAATCGACTATTCCCTTTCAACTTCCAGGTCTCCGCCATGCTGTTCTGATAGGGGATGAGCACCAACTGCCTGCCATGACCCAAAGCAAGGTTTAGCATTCTATCCTTCTAGTGTCTTTCTTTCAACTTATTATTTCTTTAAGGTTTTCACTTGTCTAATATCTACAATTTGTACCTTCAACAGAGTTCTGGTCAGGCTGAATTCGCAAGAAGTTTGTTTGAAAGGCTCGTCTTACTAGGACAAAAGAAACAATTACTCAATGTCCAGTATAGGATGCATCCAGCTATAAGCTCATTTCCGAATAAGGAATTCTATGATGGTAAAATTTTGGATGCTCCAAATGTAAAAGACAGAAGCCATGAGAAGCATTTTCTTCATGGAAGCATGTATGGCACCTACTCATTTATCAATGTAACCTGTGGAAAGGAGCAATTTGATCATCTGCATAGTCGAAAAAATATGGTTGAGGTTGCTGTCGTCTGTAAGTTAGTTGCTAACCTCTTCAAAGGTATGGTTTATATGAACTAGCAATAGTTTTCAAATTCATTAAAGAAGTGAAAGAAAAAGACATCGAAAAAGTTGATTCAAAGTTTGTTTGCAAGGACACTGTGGAATTATTTCAGTTTACTCCTTTATAGTTGTTTGGGTGCTAATATAATTCTTCCCATCACAGAGTTCACTGGCACAAGACAAAGAGTTTGCATTGGTGTTATATCACCCTACAAGGCTCAAGTTCATGCAATTCAAGAGAAGCTCGAAAATAAATACAGTGAATGTGCAGATAGTGGCTTCACTGTTAGCGTTCGCTCTGTTGATGGGTTTCAAGGAGGCGAGGAGGATGTGATAATCATCTCTACTGTCAGGTGTAACATAAATGGGTCAATCGGTTTTTTATCCAATCATCAAAGGGCAAATGTTGCACTGACACGCGCAAGGTAAGTATAGATCAGAATATAGGTAAACTCCGAAAATTCCTATGTTGAGAGCATTTAGTAACTTTGCCACTTGTTCTATCTGTTCTACAGGCATTGCCTCTGGATATTGGGGAATGAAGCTACATTTATTAAAAGTGGTTCTGTATGGAAGAAACTAGTTACTGATGCCAGGAGAAGGGGTTGTTTCTACGATGCTGATGAGGACAAGCATTTGGCTCAAGCTATTACAACTGCCTTGTTTGAGCTTAAACAATTTGATAGTCTAATGAGCATGGACTCTCCACTGTTTAAGGAGGCAAAATGGAGGGTATGCTGGTTTATTATATTTCTCTTTGCTTTAGTTATATTTGTTGAGGACTTGAGGACTGTTACCCTTTCTAGTGTACTTATAGCACTTACTTTCTTCTCAAGAAGAAGAAATAGGCACTTACTGTCATCTTGAAACAGGTTTGCTTGAGCAATGACTTTAAGAAATCTGTGGCAAGCATTAAAAACCCAGAATTACTTAAGCAAATTCTTAACCTGTTGGAAAAGCTTTCAAGTGGATGGCGTCAAACTCCAGAGCAAAAGAACCACAGGAAGAATAAACAAATTGCTGTAGGTGGTTCTTCTGGCCTGCTAGAGGTGTATCCAGTCAATGGTTCCTTGAATCTCCTTTGGAGTGTAGATGTCATCAAGGAAAACTCACACTTTATCCAAATTTTGACGGTTTGGGACATGTTGCCATCGTTGGATTTACCAAAGGTTGCAAAGAATTTAGAGGCCTTATTTGGCAAATACACAGTAAATAAGATGATTCACTGCAAATGCAAGTGCTTGGAAGGGTAAGTCATTATTCCATTTAACTCACTTGGGCATCTTTTTCCTTGTTGTGATCTGAAAATATATAGTGTTTACTTTAAACGGCCTAGATTAGCAATGTTAATGTAGCATGATATTGTTTATTTGATTGAGTTTAGGATATTAATACCCTAATAATTTTCATTATTTAATGATCAAATGCATCCTATTTTACATTTTCTGCTATAAGAAATCTTTGTTCTTGATCAATAAATACTTGTATAGGAATTTGGTTGTTCCAATGAGATGGCCAATGAAGGACTGCCTCATGCAGAGTGTCGGCCGGGAAGATGATATCATGTCAAGATCATTTGCATCCCTCAGCCTTGCAAATAAATCAAGTGCATCCCATGCAGATTCTAAGTAAGTTCCAGATTTAAATCCTTAGTTTAATTGTTTGAAATCCCCACTAATGGATTTTTTATTGTCCATATTTCTTTCTCTCTTTTTCAGAGTTCGAAGTCGAGGAAAGTGGAGATTAAAGCAATTGGATTGCAGTCAAAATCGTGATCAGTAGCAAATACCTAATTCAGCTGTTTCTTTTGGGAAGAATGGAAAGACATCCTGCATGATGAAGGCTTTAAACTACAGTAAGCAGTGAATGATGTATACGCAGTTCAAGGCTTTAAACTACATTAAGCATGCTATGATCTATATACTGATCAAACAATCATTAGGTATTTGAAACTTTCTCTCCATGGTCTATTTCCATTGGAGACAATCCTAAGTATTTTTGCAGCTTTTTCCATCATGCCCTGTGAGCTAGATCATGAAATAATGTTATCTTTGTTATTAATAAGTTTAGGCTTTGCTAGTTATCATTGTTTGTGATCAAGACCAGCCCATAGCTGGTAGATATGGCAGAAGAATACCTTAACAAAAACCTCCTTTTGGCTTTGGAACTCAGCTTAAACTTTTCTTCATTATTTCCCAATTTCCGTTCACCGCTTAGCTACAAAAATAGCTCCACCAGGCTGACCTGGTTAAGGAAAAGGGTCAGCATGCAACAGCTTTGAAGCAGAAGTTTGTTGGCATCGCATTAGATATGGCCTACGGGTATAACATGTTGTGGTCAGCAGCCTGAAATCCCTACTCAAATGAGCATTTGGCCTGTAATATTGATCACCCTCTTCTCCAAGCAACCTTATAACAACAAATTAAGCTGGGATTTAAACCCGTAGAATGTTTCAATGAACTTGAGCACCATATCTAACTTATGAAATGCTTATACATTTCAATAATTACAGGAATAATCGAGGAAGTAACAGATGTTTGTTATTTGCATTTCACAGCATAAAATTACATTGATAAGGCAATTATTCAGAGGTACCAAGAGAAAGTTAGACAAAACAAGTCTTCATAATAAGCATAGGAGAATGAACAAACTACCAAATAAAACACAGAAATAGAGTAGAATATCTGCCCTTTAGACTAATAGAGTGTTGTACGAATATTAGAAACAAAGGAATATAAAACTAGTAAAAGCAGTAATTGGTCTGAGGCCTGTTATCATTGTCCTTAAGGATAATTTTCGCCCCTTCAGAGTATAAAACTCAATGCAAAAGGACTGTAGCGGTTATCCTCCAGGATTCAACAGACCCTTCCTTATAGTTTGCACAAACTATTAAGGGATGACAGGAACAGTAGAAAGAAAAAGCAGAAAACCCAACAGAGAAGCTTAAGAGAAGAGAAGAGGCAAAGGGAGAAAGCTTTAGAGAAAAAAAGCTTTGGTGTGTATTGTGAGTGAGGGTGTATTTATAGGCATGGAGTGAAATGAACGTTGCACCAAATAAGGTGAACGTTGCACCAGATCAGGGAGTTGAGGGAGTTGAGGAAAACCTGATCAGCATTTATACCAAGTCAGATAGACGTTGGAGCAAAACCAGGATAAACGTTGAGGAAAACCAGGAGAATCAGGTAAGCATGGTAGAGTTGGACTTTGATTTAATCAAAGGCTAAAAAAGTTTTAAAAAAATAAGGTCAAGATACAAAAAGTCACTTGGGCACAGCCCACGTGTATACTCGTGCACAGGGGGGGGGGGAATCTAAAGTTTTTAACTGTTTAGCCCAATCTTGTGTGCGCGCGAGCCCACTCTGTTTTCCTTGCTTGTAACAAGCCCATAGTTGGTTTCCCAATATAAGGCATTCACCTTTTATGTATTTTGGCAATGTGGGATGTTTGAACCTTATGAAATACATTATTTTCCAACAATCCCCCACATATTTCATAAGATTTTATAAGAAGTTTTGCTGGGTCAAATTTCATTTGAGTGTAATGCATCATGACTGGTGTTTTTAAAGCTATGAACCACCATTAGAAAGAATGAAGTATAAATCACAGAATTTTGGTGAAGTTTGTAACTTATATCAACCAAAATTCTTTATGTGAAATATAGTTTTCATCAATCACATTACACCCCCATAATTTCTACTGTTCAACGCGATTTTGCGCGAATAGGCCATGCGCATGCCTGGTTATTCATAAGTGCTCTAGAGAATTTGTCATAGTTCTCATAAGAGCGGCCCCACTCCACACTTAGATAGGTTGATTCCATCAAATGTATACTGCAGTATAATACACTACCCATAAGGAATATGGAATGCATTAAGAGTTTAACTCAACCTCTCTTACATTGCAGTTTTGCACTACTTACACACCATAGGAGGGACAATACTTTCAATAGTTCATTAATTTATCAACAAATAACTTGTTATTACCCATATGAACCTAATTCATGGGATTTCCAATCACATAGGTTGGGTTACTACTATTTGTTGATTTCCTCATTTGGCTTAAGTCCCATTCCCCTCGATGTAGCATTAATTAATTTTCTTCCTGGGGGCTTAGTCAGAGGATCGGCCAAATTCAGCTCTGACTTCACATAATTAATTGATATAATTTCATCTCTAAGCAGCTGCTTTACTACATCATGTCTCAAACGAATGTGTCTATTTTTACCATTGAAAGTTTTATTCTTTACAATGGCTATTACCGCTTGGCAATCACAATGCATGGACACAGAAGGTGTTGGTTTCATTCCTAACGGAATATATACTAAGAGGTTTCTCAACCACTCAGCCTCATTACCAGCCAACTCTAAAGCTACAAATTCTGACTTCACTGTAAATTTAGCAATTATTGTTTGTTTGGCTGATTTTCAAGTTATAGCACCACCACCAAGGGTGAATACATAACCACTCGTAGATTTCGTCTCATCTGAATCTGAGATCCAGTTAGCATCACTGTATCCTTCTAATACAGCGGGAAATTCATTATATAAAATACCATAGTTTATGGTACCTTTCAAATATTTCATCACCCTACTCAAGGCAGTCCAATGATCTCTATTAGGACTTTGTGTATATCTGCTCAGTCTACATACAACATAAGCTATATCTGGTCGAGTATAATTCATCAAATGCATCAGACTCCCAATAATCTGTGCATACTCAAACTGAGCTACACTATCACCTCTATTTTTCTTTAATTGAATATTACTATCATAAGGAGTACTCACAAGTGTGACATCAAAGTGTCCAAACCTTTTAAGTAGCCTCTCAACATAATGCTCTTGTGTTAGCATTAAGCCACTATCACATCTTATGATTTTAATACCCAAAATAACTTTGGCTTCGCCCAGATCTTCATGTCAAATTTAGAAGCTAAAAAGCATTTTATTTTATTGACCACATCAATGCATGTACCAAAAATTAGCATATCATCAACATATAAACTAATAATCACACATCCACTATCAACAGTTTTTGTATACACACATTTATCAACTCCAACAGTAAAAAATCCATTACTAACAAGAACTTGATCAAATTTCTCATGCCATTGTTTGGGTGTTTGTTTCAAATAATATAATGATTTAATCAATTTACAAACTTTGTTTTCTTGACCATGAACAATACATCTCTCGGGTTGTGTCATATAAATTTCTTCTTCTAGATCACCATTTAAAAAAACAGTTTTTACATCCATTTGATGAACAACAAGTTTGTAAATTGAAGCTAAAGCAAATAAAACACGAATTGATGCAATTCTTGTTACTGGAGCAAAAGTATCAAAATAGTCAATATTTGGTTTTTGAGTAAAACCCTTTGCAACTAATCTAGCTTTATATTTATCAATAGAACCATCAGGATTAAATTTCCTTTTAAAAATCCATTTGCAACCAATTAGTTTGGCTCCAGGTGGTAAATCAACTAATTCCCAAGTTTGATTTTGTAAAATCGAATCAATCTCATTTTGTATGGCTTCTTTCCAAAATAAACTTTCTTTAGAAGAAATTGCATCAACATAAGTCAAAGGATCATTATCTACAAGATAAGTATAAAAATCATTACCAAAAGAAATTTCCTTCCTTGGTCTTTTACTCCTTCTCAAATCATCATTTTGTATTTCAAAATCATTTTTACTAAAAGGTGCATGAGAAATTGTATCAATTCTTAATGAAAAAATATGTTCCAAAAATTCGGCATTATTTGTTTCAACAATTGTATTACAATCAAGAACATCACTTTTTAATACAAGAAACCTATATGCAGCACTATGTTCAGCATAACCAATAAACATGCAATCAGATGTCTTAGAACCAATTTTTCTCTTCTTAAATTCAGGAAGCATTACCTTAGCTAGACACCCCCATATTTTTAAATATTTTAAATTAGGAGAATAACTTTTTCATAATTCATAAGGTGTTTTACCAGTTTTCTTATAAGGTATTCTATTCTGAATATGACATGCGGATAATAAAGCTTCACCCCACAAATTTTCATGTGCATTGGAACTAACAAGCAAATAGTTCATCATTTCTTTTAATGTTCTATTTTTTCTTTCAGCTACACTATTTGGTTCAGGAGAATATGGAGGAGTAATTTCATGAATTATTCATTCTTTTTCACTATATCATTAATCGGTATATATTCACTCCCTCTATCTGATCTAATTTTTTTTATCTTTTTATTCAGTTGATTTTCTACCTTAGCTTTATATTTAATAAACATGTCAAAAGCTTCATCTTTATGCCTAAGCAAATAAACTTTAGTAAATCTAGAATAATCATCAATAAATGTAACATAATATTGCTTACCTCCTCTAGTCACAATTTGTTTTAGATCTCCTAAGTCTGTATGAATTAAACTTAATAATTCAGATTTCCTATTTACTGAAATACAAGTTTTTTTAGTTGATTTCGTTTCAGCACATATTTCGCATTTATTAAAGCTTCAATTTTTAATATTAGAAATTAATCCTAGTGATTGCATTTTCTTAATATAGGAACTGCTAAAATGTTCTAGTCTACCATGCCATAAATCAACAGATTCAATCATGTAAGCAGAAGAATTGTCATTTTCATTCAAAACATTGGAAATGTTAAGTGCAAAGAGTCTCTGATTGCAATAACCCTTACCCACAAACACATTATTTTTTGTCATCACGATCTTGTCAGATTTGAATGACACTTTCACCCTAACCTTGCCTAATAAGGCCACAGATACCAAGTTTGCCCTTATATTGGGAACATGAAGAACATCATTTAGAGCTAGGGTCTTGCCAGATGTGAGCTTGAGAAGGACTTTCACTTTACCAAGAACTTGAGCAGTTCGAGAATCACCGAGGTAAATTCTCTTTTCTCCTTCCCCTACAGGAGTATAAGAGGTAAAGGCATTTCTGTTTGCACAAATATGCCTGGTAGCACCTGAGTCTACTACCCATTCCTTCACACTAGCCACCATATTTGCTTGTGAAATGACCGCAGCAATTACATCGTCGAATTCATCTGCTTTGACCAAGTTGACTCTTGGATTAGCAGGTTTATCATTTCCCTTTGCTCTTTTCCTGCATTGTGCTGCATGATGCCCTGGCTTTCCACAGACAAAACAACTACCCTTCTTTTTGAAGGTGGGATGAGGAGCTTTGGGTTTATGATCAGGTTTATAAGGGTACCCTGGTTGGCACTAGGTTCTGCCTTGTACTAGATTGGCTTTAGTTGCAATTTCCTTAGCTTTGGAGGCCTTAATCTCCCTGCGAGTTGCGTCTTCAATGATGATATGCACAATCAAATCTGCAAGTGACAACTGCTTTTCCTTGTGCTTCAATTGTTGCTTGTATCCATTCCAGGATTCTGGTAGCTTCTCAATCAACAACCCAGCAATGAACTCTTCTTGCAAGTTGATTTTTTCAGCCTTCAAATCATCCACTAGCTTGTGGTATTCATTGATCTGACTCTTGATGTCCTTGTCATCTGTCATCTTCCAGCGATAAAAGTTGCCAATCACGAACTTTTGTTTCCCAACATCTTCAGCAGCGTATTTGGCTATCATTGACTCCCATATTTGCTTTACTTTTTTGTAAGGGCTGTATACATCAAACAATTCAGTAGAAAGTGTGCTAATGATTGTATGCCTGCATACCTTATTTGCATGCATCCATGGTTCCAGCATCTTGACATCATCTGGTTTGGAATCAATTAGTGCAAAAGCAACCCCATGAATATCAAAAATTGAAAAAATCCTTTCTTGCCATCTTTTGAAGTTTCTGCCATCAAAGACTTCTATTTTGGAAATATCTGGAAATGGTTTGGCATATGAAGCTGAGGGCATAGGAGGAATGGTCATCGGAGTGGGAGCTATGGGGGAACCGTTTACAGCGGTGGCAGCACGGATAGAGGCAGCATTAGGAACAGTGGCAGTAGGGACAGAGGCAGCATTAGGAACAGTGGTAGCAGCGTTATCAACGTGGGAATCCATTATCCTTAAGAATGTTGTACGAATATTAGAAACAAAGGAATATAAAACTAGTAAAAGCAGTAATTAGTCTGAGGCGTGGTATCACTGTCCTTAAGGATAATTTTCGTCTCTTCGGAGTATAAAACTCAGTGCAAAAGGACTGTAACGGTTATTCTCCAGGATTCAACAGACCTTTCCTTATATTTTGCACAAACTATTAAGGAATGACAGGAACAACAGAAAGAAAAAGCATAAAACGTAACAGAGAAGCTTAAGAGAAGAGAAGAGGCAGAGGGAGAAAGCTTTAGAGAAGAAAAGCTTTGGTGTGTATTGTGAGTGAGGGTGTGAGGCTGTATTTATAGGCATGGAGTGAAATGAATGTTGCACCAAATAAGGTGAACGTTGCACCAGATCAGGGAGTTGAGGGAGTTAAGAAAAACCTGGTCAGCATTTATACCAAGTCAGATAGACGTTGGAGCAAACCCAGGATAAATGTTGAGGAAAACCAGGAGAATCAGGTAAGCAAGGTAGAGTTGGACTTTGATTTAATCAAAGGTTGAAAAAGTTCAAAAAAAATAAGGTCAAGGTACAAAAAGTACTTTGGGCACAACCCACGTGTATGCTCGCGCACAGGGGGGGAAATCTGAAGTTTTTAACTGTTTGGCCCAATCTTGTGTGCGCGCAAGCCCACTTTGTTTCCCTTACCTGCAACAAGCCCATAGTTAGTTTCCCAATATAAGGCATTCATTTTTTATGTATTTTGACAATGTGGGATGTTTGAACCTTATGAAATACATTATTTTCTAACATAGAGAACCACCAGACATACAATCAGAACCACATGGCTGCGACCTCAACAACAAATCACACCAGGACAAAGCGACGCCTCCTTTAGTCTGCCAACGAAATCAGCTTCTTCTGTTATATTTCTAGTCTATAGCAAAAAACAAGTTGTCAAAGATACTCTGTTATAGAACTAAAACAGAAAGGCTTACAAAACTTGAAAGAAAGGCTGTCGATGATTACAAGAAATTGCGAGTCTACTTCATTGATCAGATTAAAGTACAAGTTAAATATGCAGTAGGCATGATTAACACTTGTAACAACTATAGACACAGGTGTTATGGCATAAAGACAACAAACTCATGCAGCTATACACGTAGGAGATGGAATTAGCAGAAAACATGCATGACTAATGACCACTACAATGAAGCAAAATATAACAAAAGCTTGACAAGTGTACATTATCATGCAAGTATTAACTTAACATCTTCCTCTCTTCCCCATGGGCCACAACTCATCAGCTGCAAGTGGAAAGCGATTCCACCAATGCCATAAACTGAGCGAGTGATCACAGCAAAGTTCCATGACGCATGAAATTCATCTCAAATGCAATCAAAGCCTACTTACGCAACATCACAAGCATCTCGTTCTGCCACATTATGCGTGAAGCCAACATGGAAGCTGACAGACTTGCAAAAGCTGGGGTGGTGAGAGAAGCCAACCACAATGTCTACTTTGATAATCACAATGCTGACCTTCCTTAACCCTGCCATCTTTATTCTGATTTTGCCCCCAATAATTCTGGAGTTCCATTTATACAGTCTTAGTGTCCCAGATTAGTTGGGGCAAGCCTATATTGGCTTTGATCGTCTCTTTGTTATTTTTCTGGTATGTTTGACGTCTGATGGCTCATCAGGATCTTTTCTAAGTTCTGCCAATCCTCACTGCTGGGAATTCTTTTTGTTTTCAAGCAAGTCACTTGAGACCTTGCTCCCTGTAAGTCTCCATTTGGAGATTTTTTATAGCAATAAAATCTCAGCCTTTCCAAAAAAAAAAAAAAACAGAATCTGTACATTTCTTCCCTTCTGTCATGGCTTCCATTATCGGTTTTGAAACATCGCAACACCAGAATCCAACATCACAGAACAGTAAAATGTCAAATGGGGAAGATCACATCAATGGCTGTGAACCACAACTCAAACATTAGATCATCAGCATACTACGATCATTAAGCTTAACCAAGGCCCCAATACCATACGACCCCTAAACAGAGCAAACAAGGACCGCCCAGCAACTTCAACAAGCCATTCATCACAACCAGAGAATCCCACCTCAAGGATCAATGCGCAGACACCATTTCTTCCAAGCCCCCTGAACACATCAGCTTATGGCACAACATAAGCCACCAGAGTCAGTCCGAACAGAAATGGAAAAATAGCAAAGAGAGAAGTTCACAGCTACAGTTGTGGTCAGCACAGAGCACACAGAAAGCATCAACAAGACAAATGCAAGCAAAACCATGGCCCATTCACAAGCCACAAACAGAACATAAAAAAACATTCCAGCAATTTCGATGAGCCACTCATCATATACCCAATGCCCTTCACTTCAAGACCACCCTGGTATCATCCAACCATCCTAGCCATCATCATAACCAATGCCCTCAGACTTAATACTACAATCAATACAATCATCTCCCACTCCGGCCTATTACCTGTTTAATTCTTCTGATCCGCCAGAATAGGTGAAGTGCATCTTGAGATCTAATACGCGTTGACTTTTATATATTCCTTAAACGTCTTAGCAGGTGCAGGTTAGAATAGGAAGGCCACATATAGTTGTTTACTAGCCTTGTCTACATCAACCATCAACACAAGGTCAAAAATCTGAATTTTGTTACATTTTAATATTATAATTTGCCGGTTTTAATATTATAATTTTAATTTTAATGAACTTCATCTTTGCATTTTTATTAAAAATTAATTCACAAGCAATCGATAATGTTGTTAAAATTCTACTGGTAACTTTGACTAAGCAACATGCTAACGTAATTTTTTTTTTGACAATGTCATACACATTAACACAAAAAATAGTTGGTAATAAAAAATACTAAAAATTATTTTTTATAATATAAAGATATTAATTGTTACTTGATTAAAATAAAAATATAACTTTTTAGACTAATCAAAAGAATTAATTCATCTTATCATGTCACCTCATCGTATGGTGGACCGAAAACTCAAAAATAGAACATTAGTGAATAGATGAATATGGCTATATGGTAAGGAAAAAAATGGCCTATGGAAAATGGTCTCATTGCTGAAAAGAGTGGTGGTGATAAGTCTCGTATGGTCCCAAAACAAGGACATAACAGGAAAAGCTCAACAATTTGGACGAATATTGTAAGCCCGTTATGCCTGTCTAATAGGTTCTTTCCACACGTCTAATATTGTAAGCAAAATTTGCTTTTGGATGGATGAATGGACCCATGGGATAGTCCTCAGAAGTGTGTTTCCAAGACTATTTGCCTTTACAGCCAATAAGGAAGGCGTGATTAAAGAGTTTGGGAAATGGAGGGATGAAACATGAGATTGGAGAATTGAGTTAAGACATAGAGTTTTCTACTGGGAACTTAGTCAGTGGACTCATTTAATAGAAACCGGCCCCTTTCCACAGTTTTTCTTGGAAAAGTTTTTGAACACAAACAAATTGATATGGAAAGGTATTCTAAGTGGCAGTACAAAAGCCTTTTGTAATATAGTTATACCATTCAAATTTACAACCAAAAATTATAAATATAATCATATTTTTCAAATTTAATAAAAGTCAATATTAATTAATAAATCTTAATCATCATAAAAATATTAGTATTTATAAAAATTAATAAATGTGTCTAAATGAGTTTATACCACACGTGAACATGATTAACAAATGGATAATAAATAAGTTACAGGTTATACAAGTACATGATTAACTAATCATATCTTAGACAGATCTCAAACGGATTTAACATGATTACGACACAAAATACAATTAATCTAAACCCAAACTCGCTTAAATATCTGCATTATATTTATATCTTGTTGTCGCATTTTATACAAAATTATCAACTCTAGTTGCTAAGGAATCCAAGCTTTTGTTCTCTCTATTAGTAACACTAAAGCTATGCCAGAATATGCTATATTCTATTAATGAAAGTCATTTCTACTTTTCAAAAAACAAAAAAACAAAATTTTCAACTTCATTACCAGTTTTCTTTAAAGATTAAATTCATTATAAGTGAAATAATAACAAGATTTCATAATTAAATCATGAACACATAACTTATTTCACTTTTTCAATACATAATAAAATATCATATAATATCAAGTTGAACAATTTTTGTTATCCTTTTCTGAAGAGGTGAAGCTTTAATAAATTAGAAAACCGTAGAAAGATTATTCTTTATATTCAAATTAAATGTTTATTTAATTATTTTAGAAGTGATTATCAAAATAATAAGCACTTTCTCAAAATGAAAAATATAATTCCAAGATGACCCTTCATTAAAATAATAAGCATAGGTGGATGTCCCTCAATGAAATATGTAACCCGATAGAATAATAAGAAATATCAAATGGTCCGATCAAATTGGCTTGCGGTAACAATTTAAAATGCCATAAAAACCTTGAAAAACTACCAAAAAGGCAAAAAACTTACGCAAAATATATAAAGCTATCTTAATGATGAGCAACGAGTAATAGCCTGTCGATCAGTATTGTTTGGAGAACCTTGCGGCCCAACCAACATCGTCCCCTGGCTACTTGAATGATTTGAAAACGCAACCTTAATGTCGCTGCAGGTGACGTTCACATTGTTTATACCAGAGCCTTCTGATGCGTCCAGCAATCTGACAGTGAACGCCACAACTCCTTGTGACCAATCGCTTGCAATGTCATCTGCAACTTGGCTGTCATCAATCCTTTTACCCAATGCGACAGCCTTAGCGGTGTAAGATTTTGTCTCCTTACTAGGAAGACGAATTTCTGGGAACACGCCTTCCGAGAGGAGCTGATTCTTGTAGTAAACAGAAACAAGGGCACGATTACACGAATACGTCGACCAAAGGACGCCGTTAGGGTTTCTTGCCAAGAATCCAGCGTCCCAATCGGCAGTTATTTCACCTGATCCAGAGATATTGAAACGAGAAACGGATAGAGAATATAGTCCGAATTTAGGACGACTGGGCCGGAATAATGTCCTAACCGATATATGAAATGCTATTACCGTCGTTAATGACGCTAATACCAGCAAAAATATACTCTTCTTTGACCGTTGGTCATTAGGGATACGATGATCAGTATTCGCAGTAACTCGGGTTTCGGAGAAGAGCTGCCTTGGAAGGGGAGGGGCTTGCACACGCACGTCAGCAGGGAGACCCGGCGCTGTAGCGGCAGATAAAGGAACTCCAATGGCGCATGATGAGCTGCTTCTTTCTTCCATTGACCCATGATTCATTTTCTCTTGGGATGGAAGAGAGTTAAACAGAGATCAAGAAAATAAAAAAAAAAAAGACTTACGATTTTGGCCGACTTTTATTTTTATAATTTTACTGCTATAAAAGGTTGCACCGGAGAGCTTATTATTTATATTTAGGGTTTCAATTAAGGCTTAATTCCAACAAAGTTGAAACTTCCTACTCGTAGCAAACTTTTTTGTTAATGTAGTAGGAATTAGAGACCAGGTGAAACTTGGATTTTACCTTATTAGAGTCATATAATTTCAGTGTTGTAACTGTTATATTTATAAATAAGTCCAAATTTATTATTTTGTATATGGTGACATATGTGGAACATATTACTACTTAGAAAGGTACAAATTTTAACTTATACACTTTTAATTAATTTGGTTTCGAAATTGTTAAAATTTAACTGCATAAGAACTATATTCATTGGCAAAGGAAAAATATATATGTTGTACGAAATATTCCTTTATTTTTTCAAAGTTAATAGTAAAAGGATTTGAAAATGATACATTAAACTAAAATAAGCTTTATTTTCTTTTAATTTGTAATGGTTTGAGATTGTGTGAATTGTACCAGGGGAACATTTTTCGTGGTTTGTTTATGAAAATATTAATTAAGATATTTGACATTTAAATAAATGTTTGTGAAAGAATTATATTTTGTGGTTTTAACTCTCCGTCGCTTTCTCATCGTCTTTCCTGTCCTTACTATTTTGTCCCATTACCACCTCTTTCAAAGACCTTCCATCAAGCTTTCTCTGTCTGTTGGTCGGTGGAGTGTTCTGTTTTGCCATCCTTCCTTTCGTCTCTTCATTCGCGTTCTTTTTCAATGGTTTCACTCACCTGACCACAACCCGCTTCCCATCAATCCAGTGTTGGTTTCCCCATTTCAGAGCCCTCTCTATTCCCTGCTTCTCTGGATACGTAATAATGGCAAAGTTGGCGCCTCTAGTTCTATCCTCTGTGGATCTTCTCGGAAGATAAACGTCGACAACCCTACCGTATTCCTCGAACGCTCTTTTAATCGCAGTCCACGTTAGCCTCTTACTCAGGTTGTCAGCAAACACTAAGTGAAGACTCTCCGGCTGCCATCTTTCACCTTGTCTTCCTATGCCCGTCATGTACCCAGCCCTCTTCCTAAAGGCAAAGTCCCTTCTAAAATATTATAACCATGACAGAGATATTGAAGGTGTCGCAGCTCACTAAAACTAGTGGGAATCTCATTGGAAAAACTAGTTATACGAAAGATTAATAAGCTGAAGCTGTTGTCAATTAGCAATGCTTCTAGGAATCGAACCTAATGATCTAACCAGAAAACGACTTCAATTGCATTTTTGTCTTAACAAATGGTTAAGAACCCTAAAATGTAGATTAGGAATTATTTAGCAAATAAGTTATTTTATTTTTTATTTTTGTTTTAAATCCCTAAACCAATACTTTTAAGACATATTGCCAAACAAAAGATTAAAAACCAAGGCAACAATAACAAAATCCATTCGACAATATCTTTAGATATGTCATCTACAACGTGGTATTGTCACCTTCCCAAATGATGAAATTGATGTTTTAACTTTATTATCAATATTCTTTAAATTGATGTTTTAATATAAATATAAAGATTAAATTCATTATAATTGGAAAAGTAATAAGATTTCAAAATTAAATCATTAACATAAAAACTTTTTCACTTTTTCAATACATAGTAATAAAATATCATATGATATCAAATCAAATCAAACTAATTTGATGGGATTTGTAATTAAATGGAAGATTCTAAATAACACCTATAAAATCTCTAGAAAAAATTTATCAATAGGCCGGGCGACGTTTTTAGCTAGAGAGAAGAAAACCTAGGCTAAAAAAGAGAAAAGTTTCTTTGTTTATAAAAAAAAAAAAAAAAAAGAGAGAGGAGTTTCTCTGTTAGAAAAAAAAAAAAAAGGAAGAGATTGTGCTGAAACAGGCATGGGCCTTCTCTTTGCATTGTGTATTGGGTTAGCTTGTATTTGTTTTATTAAGTTATTTAGTATTTGGTTTATATTTTGTATGTAACTAATAAATAATATAAGAACAAAGATTTCAGAGACAATATATATATATATATATATATATATATGTATATATTCTAGTAAAATGGTGAATGAAAAAGGTAAAAAAAAATAAAAAAGTATTTATGCATTAAAGATAATAATAAATAGAAATGTAGGAAATGCATTTGTACAACCTTATTTCTTAAGGTTATATAAATAAAATATACTTATATATATAATAATACATGATAAATAAAGTATAATATGATGATCTAAAATAAGAAAAGTATGAATAGATATCTAAATAATATATAAAATATAGAAAAGTGAATAGTAAAAAACTTAAATCAAATTATAATCAATCATTTAATGTAAAATTGTAAGAAATCACTAATTCCATGTTAAAATTGAGGACTCCACTAGAACAATTGGAGGGTTCCAATTTTAGTGGTCTAACATAATAAATAGATATTCCGTATAACATAATTGATAAAATTCATAAATAAAATATATAATATAAATGTATAAATATAAAAATATTAAATAAAGATACAAGAATGTATTATATGCAATAGGTCAAGGATCGAATTTTACTCGAAATACGAAGAGTCATAATTACGAATCAGTTTTGGATTTGATTTAAAACTCTACTAATATGATAGGAAGGTTTAAGTGTTAAATCCCAAAATTTTAATCCAAATGAGTATTTCTCTAAAACATAAAAAAGATATTAATAAAATGAAAAAAGAACTAATAAAATCATAAATTATAATAAACATTGAAATTTATAACACATCATGCACCATAGCTTCGATAATGGGATTTTTTAAGAAAGCTTGCGAAGACGAGTTCAGTTAAGAAACTCCCTTAGTGAAAGAACATCTTTAGGTCACCAGTATGATAGAAGAGCTTAGAGAATATTCTTAATAAAATGTCTTTATTTGTACT
Source organism: Theobroma cacao (assembly GCF_053813885.1). Classification (NCBI taxonomy): domain Eukaryota; kingdom Viridiplantae; phylum Streptophyta; class Magnoliopsida; order Malvales; family Malvaceae; genus Theobroma; species Theobroma cacao. The sequence continues at coordinate 37,950,214 of NC_142643.1, forward strand.
AGAGTTTGCATTTATGAAAATATTATTTTTACTTACAAATGATTACCGATGACGGAATTCATTTGATGAGCTTGAAAAGGCAATTTTTATCGAGTAATTCTTAAGGTAATATAGTATCTCTATATGATGAGTGGATTTGAGAAATATCCTTAAGCATATCACACTTGTAAAACTAAATATAAAATGATAAAATAATAAATTATAGTTAGGTAAAATATGATAAAAATCAAGAATGAAGGTTAAGCAAGGATAATACGTGATTAATTGGTAATTTGAATGAGCTCATAACCGTATGATAACATTTTAAAAAGTAGATTGTTAGGCCAATCGCACCTTGATAAAAAATATTGGTACCAACTCTATTTTCGACTCTATTACACATTAAGTGGTTGGGTTCTTGAACTTGATTGAAAAAGTTGAAGCTTTAAATTTGCAAATCACAAGAAGATTTTTCTTTATATTGCAAATTAATGTTTATTTAATTATTTTAGAATAATTCAAAACACTTTCTCAAAATGAAAAATATTATTGAAAAATAGATTGATCAATGAAATATCTAACTTGATAGAATAATAACAAATAGCTAATGGTCCCTAATTATTAAGATCAAACTGGCAGTATTTTCTTGGCTGAGCAAAAACCTGGCAGCATTTTATTATATACAGTAACAATTAAAGCCATAAAAACCTGTTGAACCACTACATATATAGTACCCAAAAAGAAGACAGCCGGGGTAAATGACCAAGAGGCAAAAAAACTTACAATAATATACGAAGAAGAATAGTAATTGGTGAAGAATAAAGCTATGTTAATGATGAGCAACGAGTAAAAGCTTGTTGATCAGTATTGTTTGGAGCATCTTGCGGCCCAACCAACATCGTCCCCTGGCTGCTTGAATGATTTGAAAACGCAACCTTAATGTCCATGCAGGTGACGTTCAGTTTGTCGTCATCTCCTTCAGATCCATCTGATTTGTTCAGCAATCCCACAGTGAAGGCCACAACTCCTTGTGACCAATCCCTTGCAATGGCATCTGCAACTTGGCTGTCATCAATCCTTTTACCCAATGCGACAGCGTTAGCGGTGTAAGATTTTGTCTTCTTACCGGGAAGACGAATTTCTGGGAACACGCCCTCCGAGAGGAGCTGATTCTTGTAGTAAACTGAGACAGTGGCATGTTTATACGATGGCGCCCCCCAAAAGGCGCCGTAAGGGTTTCTTGCCAAGAATCCAACGTCCCAAATGGCAGTTATTTCACCAGATCCAGAGATATTGAAACGAGAAACGGATAGGGAATATAGTCCGAATTTAGGACTGTGCGGTAATGATTTCTGAACAGAGAAAATAATTAGTAGCATCAAAAAAATGAACTGTAGTATCACTATTAGCCATAGTCCTCTCTCCTTTGACCGTTGGTCATTAGGGATACGATCATCAGTATTTGCATTATCTGCGGCTCCGGAGAAGAGCTGCCTTGGAAGGGGAGGGGCTTGCACTCGCAAGTTTGCAGGGAAGCCCGGCGCTGTAGCGGCAGATAAAGGAACTCCAATGGCGCATGATGAGCTGCCTCTTTCTTCTATTGACCCAGGATTCATTTTCTCTTGGGATGGAAGAAAATTAAACAGAGATCAAGAAAAAAGAAAAAAAAAAGACTTACGAGCTTCGCCGACTTTTATTTTCATTATTTTACTTCTATAAAAGGTTGCGCCAGGGAGCATATTATTTATATTTAGGGTTTTAATTAGGGCTTAATTCCAACAAAGTTCAAACTTCCCACTCGCAGCAAACTTTTTGTTCATGTAGGAGGAATTAGAGACCAGGTCCAACTTGGATTTTACCTTATTAGCGTCCTATAATTTCAGTGTTGTAACTTTTATTTTTATAAATAAGTCCAAATTTATTATTTTATATATGGTGATATATGCGGACCATATTTCTACTTAGAAAGATACCAATTTTAACTTATATACTTTTAATTAATTTGGCTCGAAATTGTTAACCTTTAAATGTACAAGAACTATATTCATTGGCAAAGTAAAAATATATATGTTTTTCAGAATATTCCTTTCCTTTTTCAAAGTTAATAGTAAAAGAATTTGAAAATGATACATTAAACTAAAATAAGCTTTATTTTCTTTTAATTTGTAATGGTTTGAGATTGTGTGAATTGTATCAGGGGAACATTTTTTGTGGTTTGTTTATGAAAATATTAATTAAGATATTTGACATTTAAATAAATGTTTGTGAAAGAATTATATTTTGTGGTTTTAACTCTCGGTTGCTTTCTCATCGTCTTTCATGTCCTTGCTATTCTCTCCCATTACCACCGCCTTGAAAGACCTTCCATCAAGCTTTCTCTGTCTCTAGGTCGATGGGGTGTTCTGTTTCGCCATCCTTCCTTTCATCTCTTCATGTGCGTTCTTTTTCAATGGTTTTGCTCTCCTAACCACAATTTACTTCCCATCAATCCACTGGTGGTTCCCCCATTTCAGAGCCATCTCCATTTCCTGCCTCTCTCGATATGCAATGATGGCAAAGTTGGCACCTCTAGTTCTATCCTATGTGGATCTTCTCAGAAGATAAACATCGACGATCCTGCCGTATTCCTCGAACGCTCTCTTAATCGCCATCCACATAAGCCTCTTACTCAAGTTGTCAACAAACACTGAGTGACGACTCTCCAGCCGTCGTTTTTCACAATGTCTTCCTATGCCGGTCATGTTCAGAACCCTCTTCCTAAAGGTGAAGTCCCTTCTAAAAGATATTTTTTAAAAGTTAATTAACAGTAAAAGAATTTGATAAGGATACATTAAACTAAAATATGGTCTCTTTTCTTTTTCTTTTTTCTTTTAATATGTAATGGTTTCAGATTGTGTGAATTGTTAGTAGGAGAGCATTTTTTGTGGTTTGTTTTTGAAAATATTAATTAAGATATTTCACATTTAAATAAATGTTTGCGAAAGAATTATCTCTTCTATTCAAGAGTATAAAAAAACAATAAATCTTTTTTATTTTAATAAAAGAATGACGAAAAGAGGACACTAAGAAAAGATATTAAGGTAAACAATTGGAAATGACATAAAATATTGATTTTATATGGAAAATTAATTTGCTAATAGAATTTATTTACAAATGTGCACTTGTCATGTTTGGGCTTCTTAAAAAATAAATTTAAGGAGGTCAGGCACTGCACTAACTTGGCCTAGACTTGGGTTGCTTTGGAGAATAGTAAAAAGATTATTATATATCTAACTCTTGAAAATGCATTTATAAGTTTATCAATATAATTAGTGGATTAAATTTGTTGATAAGAAGAAACCAAAGGAAAGGACGATCAGTGCCTAATCTTTATAAATATTTGAAATTTCAAGTTTGATTTCTCTATCCCGTATCTCTTGTTTAATTTCGCATTTGCTTGGGATAAAATCTTTAAATATATATCTCTCACTAAATTCCATTTTAATTTGAAAAGGTTAATTCATGTTACGTTTCTTAAATTGCTATCTATACTTTACATTTTGTTTTTTTAGAAATAATAACTTTATTTTCTAATCAAATAAAAAAAATATATACTCGAGTTATCATACATCATAAGTTTTTTCAATATTTACAGGTGGAGAATGAAAAGCAAAAAATATCTCATCTGAACTTATAAAATTTAAATTAACCATTAATCGATTATTCTCTCGATAAATATATAGTGTAATAATCTCCTAGGGTCTCTCCATGAAGCTATAAATTAAGTTTATTAAATTGGAATTATGGCAAGGATGAGGAGTATCAAAAGAAATGACCGAGCTACAGGTTGACTAACCACTCGTAAAATAATCCTACGAAAGCCCAAATCCCATGCAAGATTCAACCCTCCGTAAACACCCCAGAGTTCTGCTCAGAATGCAGTGCAAACACCCAATCTAGTAGTGAAGCCACCACTGCATTGGCCAGTTAGTCACGTAATATGTAGCTGCAAAAGCTTCACAGTTCAAATTGTTGATCTGAAACAAAAAAACATTTGCCTAAGAACGCCTTCCGGTGGAGAAATACGGCCACTGGTAGAAGCGAAAGGCCACCTCCCAAGTCCCAACTAAATAATTAACGCAACATCCAGAAAGAAACGATAAAAGATAAAGTATACGTCTCTCCATAATGTCAAAGGGAGCATCAAGAAACAATATAAAAGAACAGCCAAATGCCAATAACAACGTGCAAAATCTCAACTCCATTTGGCAGCAAGTTTCCTCTTCTATCAGCTTTACTCATCTGGAATCAGTAACGCTACAAAGCTCCTTTCACCAGTAAGGATGGAACATGTTATGACGCTACTTCACCTCCATTTTAGCTGAGGAATCCGCAAAGAACGTAGCTTTCCCGTAAATCTGCCTGTAGGTCACATCTCGCATCAGCCTCTTGAATCTGTCAATGTCAGAAAATACCTTCTACGGTGCATATTCCCTGTCATCTACTTGGCTTGTGTGCTGGTGGGCTTTGGAAGATGCATCACTGGAACGAGCAGAGGAAAGTGGGAGCATTCTATGACATGCTTGAGAAGGGTGATATCTCTGTTATTGCAGAAGAATAAATTGTTAATGTCTTGTGAAATTCTGGACAGCTTTGGCAGTATTTGATCTTTTCTGTTCCCTTTTTGTCTCCTGAATTCAAGATGAGCAAACTCGGTTTGGAGTTTTGCCAATAATTTTATTGTGTTAAGATCTGGATCACATATTTGCTTCCCAATGGTTTTCCTGATACTGTGTCCTGGTGGCGTCTTCCTTTTGGTTTCTGCTACATCTCTTTGGGATGATGTTTGTAGTTGAAATATAATTGTGAATGCAATTGTCTCTTCCAAAAAATCAAATGTATATGTACTTGAGAGATAGTGGGTTCAGTAGTATCTAATCCCTAAAACCCAGCTGGGTTTGCAATTAGTGCTCCTCTTACATATGCGCACAGATCAGTAACTGCTATCTTTTCATTCTTCACCAAACTAAAGCTATGTAGAGAAGGAACACTGGCTATGGCACTTACTTTGCCGTACCTGATTAGTAATAATGCAATGAGAATACCAGTTTACAATAAGCTACCTTGCTAGTTCCTGTTTTATCCAAAGAATCTGAGCCTATATAAACACAAAAAGGGTATTATAGAAGTTAATTTTAAATCACTTAAATGTCAATTAGCCCCTGTTGTAGTTGCAGACACACTCATACTGTATTTGTGTTTGAGGTAAGCTTTGATGAAAGCATCCAATTCTCCATCCATTACAGATGCAATATCTGATGTCTCAAATCCAGTACGTACATCTTTGACAAGTTTGTATGGATGGAATACATAGTTACGTATCTGCTGTCCCCACTCCGCCTTCACTGCATCTCCCCGTATTTGCTTAATCTCGGATGCACGTTGCTCCTCAGCTATGACCAATAACTTGGCTTTTAAACGGCTAAGAGCCTTGATCTTGTTTGCTAGCTGGGATCTCTCTTCTGCAATATGGCTAAGAAAAGGTCATTGATATGGGAAAAAACAATCAAGAAGAAACTATCACATGACTGGTTTAGAGCAAAATAAATAATAACAAAAAAATGGAGGAAAGAAGGAAATAGCATGCCCTTTCTAGCTGGGATTATTCAAAGTTAAAAAAACTCTTCTCTTCCTCTTTTGACATCCAAGAAGCATCCTATTTGGACTATTAAATTCTTGGAGGTGCTCCAAACAGGATGAATACCAAAACATAGAGCACTTTGTAATGGCAATGATGGTTGCGATATTATGCAAAACTTTGATTAAGCTTACCAAATTCACTGTACTTAATTACCTGTTCTGGTCACCATAAATTCTTCAAACTTAATTTAATATGCATCTGTATGTAGATTTCAGAAATGCCTGAACATGTTGTAATACACCCTTCCTCTCCACTAACATCTCAGTCTCCAATGATTTCAATCTAAAACCAACCCATCCTCCCCCACAGTAAAAAACTTTACATATATGCAAATAAGAAATGTATGCTCTGTTTAGAGCCTAACATGAACTCTCTCACACTCTAAGCCGAGTAAAGAAAAGGTAACTATATCATTACAGTGAATATTGAAGGCCATGACCTTGTTGTATTTCTCCAAGAAAAGATTCTCATTGCCACCCAATGAATTTTGTTTTCTAAATACATATACTAAAATTTCTTTTAAAAGTATCATAAAAGTTTCCAGTAAATCTTCAAAAGAACTGAAACTAAAAGAGCAGTGAGGTGGAGACCTGTGCAGCGAACAGTAACACCAGTAGGGATGTGAGTAATCCGAACAGCAGTTTCAACCTTGTTCACATTCTGACCTCCTTTCCCTCCTGCCCTTGAAAATGTAATTTCAAGGTCTTCCTCAGGTAGTTCAACATCCACTGACTCTTCAGGGAGAAGAGGCATGACTTCAACACCAGCAAAACTTGTCTGTATAACCTCATGTTAGAACATATACTTTAATATAGTTAAACATATAAATAGGGACAGACAATGACAGAGAGGAAGATTACAGCTACATTTTACATAGAATGCTCTTTTAGTAATCTACATGTATTTTACTCAATATTCCAAAGTTCAAAGAACAGCCATGTTGCATTGTCAGCATGTTACCTACAACTTTTCCTGTCTTTGAGGAAACACTTCCCAAGATAATCAGAGTTCATCATGAGAGAAAGAAAAAGCACAAAGATTTGACTTGGGAACTAAATATGAAAGCGATGCTTGCACCTAAAGATATTAAAATAAAAACTGCAGAAAGGGTGGGGTTTTCAATCAAGCTTAATCAAATAATTGTCAAATTGACAACAGAAGTAAAAACTGAAAAAAAAAAAAAAAGCGCGTGCAGGGAAGGGGGGTGGTGGTGGTGGGGTGTGGTTATTCATGTAGAGAAGAAAAAGGTTAACTTATGGTGTTGTTGATACCATAAAGAAGAAACTATAAAATGTAGATAAACAATAACCAAGGATTACACAGGGCTGCAAGAACTTAACTTGATTACATTTTCATAAACTAATACTAAGTAAGAATGTTCAACCAAGGCTTTTCATATTGGCCTTACCATTGCATGATATTAAATTTTCGACATATCACCAGCAGCACAATTGTTTCAAATTGATACACAAATCTTACGCTTTATAGTCAAAAACTCCTTTCCAGGCCGCTCTTCAAGTCTCCAAAATAAAATGGGGGCATTCTTGTGATGTTTAGCTATGGAGCCCTCATGATAAGTAATGATTCTCCTCCCTTTCAAGTGATTACATAGCATCTCAGAAAAAATCATGGTAAAGCAATTAAAGGGAGGCAAGGGTTCAATGGGAATGTTCTGCATTCAGAAACAATCTGATTTCTCCAGTGAAGGCTTTGAGGGTCATATCTCTGTGTGGTTACTGGAACTCGATGATTCTTTTCTCAAAGAAAAGAGAGGAAAATCAAAAGGAAGAGGAGTTAGGTTGGGCAAGGGGACACCACTTGAATTGTGTTTACTGTGGATAAGCTTTAAGGATTATGTCTCTCTGTACTGATTGGAAGGGAATAAGATGGTTCACAATCTCGTTCCACTTAACAAATTATTCATACCCTATTTTTCTTGAAAATGTTAGAAAAGCACAAAGAACTGCCATCAAGTAGGTATTAACTCTTTAATGCAAGATGTAAAAACAACCTTCTGGTGGCTGCAAGTACCATGTACATGATATTCCTACTGCTCCAATCACTCTACTCACACTACAGATGCTGAAACATAATGCAAATAAGAAAACAAAGGTTCAAGGAAACTAACCACGTATTATAGAATTTTGGAGCAAAAACAGAATGTTGGCCATTCAGATCATTTAGTTATTGGATAGCAGTCCTCTAACCTAGCTAATAAATAGCAAGAAAAGAATTTTGGATGGACCAAATAGTTAAACCCTAACCATATAACAAGAAGATCACTCGTTCTCAATATTCTAGAAATCACAAGTAAGACTAGAACTTGAAATCTTTTTTTTTTCTTCGTTGGTAAGGGTTCTCTGTCATTTCAGCTGACATATATAGATAGAATCCAATATATAGATAACATAACAAGTTACCTGACGAAGACCTTTGGCATTGAAAGGAGACTGTCGTACTATACGATGTGTTCCTTTCTCTCCTGACAGATAACCATAAGCATATCGGCCTTCAACTTCAATCGTGGCTGACTTGAGGCCAGCTTCCTCTCCCAACGACTTCTCAACCACCTTTGTCTTATATTTCTGTTTCTCTCCCCATCTCACGTACATCCTGAGAAGCATGTCAGCCCAATCCTGCACTGGAAAGGATCAAGATTTTTACACAAGAAAAGAAGAGACAGAACTCAGTGGCACATCAGCCCCCACCCCACCCCTCCCAAAAAAAGCCTTAGGGTCCATAATTAATCCTCATAATCATTGATGGCTGGGAATCTGAATAAGGATGAGAAAGAGGCCATGAGATTTGGAATTAAAAGAAGGTCACTCAAATATGAGCAACAGCGTCACGGTCTGGGATGTGCCTGTGGTTTGGACCTCAGATGTAGAAGAACTAGACAAAACCCTTATATCTGAAAAATCTTTAGACTACTATATGAATTTCTCATCCCAGGGAAGTTCAACATATGCCCTGTTCTAGAGCAACTGTAAGCCCTATGATTAAAGTCTGCTTCATACAGTTTCACTTCAGCTAATCTATTAAGTATATTATGTATCCCACATCAGTTTAGGTTTAGTTTCTTGGCACCTTCTTTCAAGATAGGCTGATTTACCTATTGCAAATGGGTTTTAAGATGGATGCCCAACATGGTCTTAGAGGCAATGTTATTTGTTCCCTTGTTCTTTATTCATGTTTGTTGTCCCGCTTTTTCCGATTTGTTTGCTTTCCTAGTTCTAAAAGTGTTAAGTGGTGTTATCCTGCGTTAGTTTATTTCAGATTTATTCTGCCCTTATATTTAAGCTAGGCCTTACCAACTATTTGCCCATTTATTTTAGAGATAATTATACATTTAGTACCCGAAATATAGTGAAATGTAAATGTTGGTATCTTAAGTGCAAACTTTCAAATAATGTACCATGTAACCCAAACACTAAGACAATCAACCCTGACCTACGTGGCTAATGACCGATATAATCATGTCAGGCATACACCACATGTTAACTAAAAAATGCTAAATATTTTGTGGAAAATCCACACAGAAGCCACGTTGCATCCAACAATTGGTTGGGCTTGGAAGGAATTTTTACCATTCATGCAAAAAAAAAAAAAACACATTTTATTGTTTAATTGGCATTGTAAAGGATGTTGATGGTTCCATGTGATGTACACATGACATGATAATATTGGTTAGACACCACATACAGTGACTGGGTTAATGATGTTACAGTTTAGGTAAAAATGGTACAGGATTTAAAAATTCAGGATGCAAATTGTAAATTTTTCTCTTCAAGTACCAATTTGTACATTTTGTCAAATTCCAGGTACTAAATGTGTGTAATTAACTCTTTCTTTTAGGTTGGGATGCCCACAAAAATTTTGCATGATATCAACGAGGCCCAGCCCCCATTTACTAATCCTACACTACCCTATCTAACATTGCACGTAGAACATCACTCTTTTATCTGATGAGAAAGAAACATAAATCATTCATGTTGCCTTACCCACAAAAAAACACTATTACCTGCGCATCAGTGCCTCCAGCACCAGCAGTTATAGAGATGACCGCACCTTCCTTATCATAGGGACCAGAAAGAAGTTGAGTCAACTCAAATCGGTCCAATGCCTTATTGAGTTCTTTGATGACACTGACAGCCTCTTCCAGAAGTGCAGCATCTATGGCGTCCATCTCCTCTGTTAGCTTAACTATAGTTTCTGCATCTTCAACCTGCATCCAACAAATGACATATAGCTCACTATATTAAGAAGGCATACTAAGGAAGTAGTATTTTTCCAAGAGCATAACACATTTTCATCAAAATCAGTTTCTTAGTTCAAAAGGCAAGCATAATTTTCAACAATCATGGATCTATACAAGTCATCACATCAAATGGATCCTAATATCACTCTGAATGACCAAACACAACTCTTGCATCTTCTTGTAAAAAGGGCCCCTGCTGAATTAAATCTCTTACAGCCACTGAACTCAATCAACTATCCTACACCAATATCTCTGTGCTCAATTGAATAATCCCACATGCATAATTCACTATGAAAGCATGTTAAATTCTCTTATCCTGATTTCATGCCTGGGAATTTTCAATTTCATCAACCCTTACTTAACTGTCTCCTTATGAAGAGAGATCATATTAGATAAACGTATGATCCAAAACAACAAATATAGGGAAGTTGGGAGACCTATAATAAGGGAATTCAGATCTTTCAAAATAAATAAAATAAATAAGGGAACTCGGTAGATGTTATTCTTCACCAGTTCATCAATGAGACTCCTCAAAGGTAAAGTATTATTATTATTTATATTTTTTTAAAGGCAAAGTATTATTATTTTGACTTCTTTAATAGAAAAACCTAACAATTTGGAGAAAGGTTCAAGCATTGACAAGCAGAGTTAACATAAACAAAAAACTAAAAGCAGAGTGCTTTAGAAGCATAAATCAAAAAAGTCAAGTCCATCGTGATATACTATGCTTCAAGCACATGCTAATAATGCTGAAAGAGAATGGTACAAATTACCGTATTTTTCTTAACAAGAAATTCAATACCTTGGTTTTAAACTCGTTGAGCAAATTTATCTTATCTTTGACATCAGTCAGTGCCAAAAGAGTTTCTTGAGCTTTGGCACGATCATCCCAAAAGGAGCTATCAGCTGCTTTTGATTCTAAATCTGCAAGTTCCTTTTCTAATAGCTGCAGACCAGTCGATGCTATAATCTCCTCAACACGTTCTGAGGCAGTTTCGACATCCTTCCTTAGAGCATAAAAATCTGTCAGAAAACACCAATAGCTTAGAGCACTCAGCAATGTGCGAATGCCACTTGTATCGCATCGAGGGGCATAAGCAGGAGCTTCTGGTAGGGGATGTAAAAGGCTAATCAACGCACTCAGTTGTATCAGAAATTTATTTTTCTCTGGTAATCAAGTAGGTTTTTTTCTTTAATTTGACTTATTCTTTAAGGTTTAGTCTTCCAAACTCTCAAACAATTCATTATTAGTTGTTCAACATTTTACCTACAACAATCTCTTTATTTGTTAATTACTAAACAATTGAGATATGATGCTTTAAATAAAAATATTGTTTGGGCTACAAAAACCCAAGTATTCAAACTAAATTATGAGTATTTACAACAAACACTCAAACAAAATCATGCAAGGCATCCATCATCTCAAAAATAGTGGATCAGGATTGTCGCTGACAAGAAAGTGGCACAGAAATAGCAAGTTGAAAGCTAAAATGTACAAGAGAGCATGCCATTGTAGCCCTAAAAGGACAAATGTTGCAGATTAATCCTAAGCCAGTAAAACTTGCCTGAGCTATTTAGATAGTTTCACCCAATTTTGATAAAGGGAAAGGGTTAAGAAATCAAAGTTTAACAGAAAAGCCAAAGATTATGTAATAAGTGAATCCAAATATTTAAATTGGAACTGACAAGTTTTTTGGTTTGAGATTCCTGGGCTAATCAGCTCTTAGAGTCAGTTCGAAATAGCATACTCTAAAGCTTTAGCTGATTAGCTTAGTCTGTCTCCTAATGGATTTTGTTAAGGCACAAATTCCAACATCACGATATAAGAAGGAGGCCTAGAGCCTTTTGCATTTGCAAAATGATGATATTACTATTGGCCATCAGAATGGCTCTCTTGAACCTCACCTACAAAATCAAGAACTTTATTTGCATTAAAACCGACTACTTCAAAGCAGTGGTAATGACCATAAAACCAAGGAAGCATTCCCACAGCTTCACTCCCTGTATATGTTCAATTCACAAAATAGAATAATAAATGAGCAAGCTCAAACTGATTCCCATTCCAAATTCAGTAACAGAACCAGTCCAATTTAAGTAAAAAATGATAACTATTGTTTTCTGACACATAAGCTGTCATAATGCTAATATAATACACCATCTGACAGACACCAATTCTTTTAGCCCAAATATATGACCTGGAAATTATTGAGGTAAGCTTACCTTGCATTACCCATTCTCTTGTATTGGTGTCTACTCCCTCAGTCAATTGGCTCTCCGGGGTCGCATATATAACTGAGTCAATTCAGAAGAAAAAGAAGTTAAAAAGAAAACATGTAAGCTAAATATCAAAGTGACACTGTAGAAATGCTTTAACATAAGAAGTAAGATTAACCAGGCAGCATCCTCAATTAAATATACTTTGTTTTCATCGGAGAAAAATACAACTTTAAAGGGTGTCCTTTATAAAAAGTTTAAGATACAAACTCAACCATAGTAAATATCAAAAGGGCCAAAACAAGAATAAAAAGAACAAAGGAAAAAACAATAACGTTTCAAAAGAATTTTAAAGAATCCAAACATACAGCATGGATGACGTGAAACCCACAAGATTTTCTCAGCAGAAAGTCCAAGAAACATATAGGAAACTCAATGTTTAAGGCCTAAGGAGAAAAACCCAATATAGAAAAGAAAAAAAAAAGGAGTTGGAGTTAACTTACTAGAAGAATTGTAAGGAACCATTAGCAGACAAAATGAATGAAATAAACCCAAAAATTTTCCTAAGCAGAACTTGAAGAAACGTATTGAAACCTTAACATTTTACAGCCAAACGAGAAGAAAACAGAAAAAGGAGTTGGAATTGACTTACCAGAAGAAGTGAAACGGGAAGGGGCAGAGAGAATTGCAGTGAAAGAAAAAGAGGTGGCAGTGAGAAGAGGAGCAAGTGATAGCAAAACTGGAACTTTGTTAATGCTAGTGTAAGAAGAAAAAGAGGATGGTTTGGGTGGTTTAATCATGGTCGTTGAGCTTAACAGAGGCTTTAAAATGGCTTCCATTTCGGCTACGGAGGAAATTGGGGATTACCACACAAGCAAAATAGCTTCAGTTTCTTACTTTGTTTTGGAATTTCAATCTCAGTATTTCTACTTTCTATTCTGACCCACAAAATAAAATTTATGGAATTGGAAATGGATAGAGGGAGAGATAGAGAGAAGAACAAGGGCAAAGTAGGCTGACAGGATTACCCGCCACCCGTTCTCAAATGTTGTCAGCACTTTCCATGTCAACAGCCACCTCAATGCCATGTCAATCCAACATTGCTGTTGTCATGCCATGTCACTTCAAATGTTAATTCTTGAATTTTTTTTATTATTTATTATTTTACAATTCAATTTATTATTTTGTTTGTATTAAAATACAATTTTATAATTTTATTTATTTAAAAAATTAATTCATAAAAGTTAGTAAATTACTATTTATTATTTTATCCAAATTATACTGCAATCTTTATAATTTATATATTTTTGTAAGAATATTGATGAGTTAGTAAATTATCATTTACTAAAATTAAAGAATTTAAATTTATATTTTATTAAAGATTATCTTTACTTCGAAACTGTTAATCTCATATTTAATATTTGCTAAATTTTATCATTGATTTTTCTTAAACAGATCATATTCGAAATTTTACATTTTTATTTAAACAAAATAATAAATTAAATATTGAAATAAAAAAATTTTAACAAACACTAGATTTTAAAATGAACAATTTAATGTCTAAGATTAATGTTGAAAGTGGGTTTGAATCTCTTCAAATTGTTAAACCAAAAAATAAAATTATTGTACCTAAGTCATGAGGAAGAATACATGATGCAAGATTAAAATATACTTATTTAAAAGGTTACACATTAATAAAAGATTTCATATGGCTATTAATATCATCAAAAAATTAATCCAAATAAAAAGATCAATTAAAGGTTCTTTTCATTGAATACGGTTTTCGGAAAAGAGAAATTCGAACCTAATTCTTAGTGTACTTACCAATGAGTCAAAGAATTAAGTTCGAATTTCATTTAAGCAATAGTCATATAGATGCATATATCAATGAACATAAACTCCATCAAGTCTTCTTTGACAGACAAAATCTACACAAATTTGGGTCCACCAAGGCTTGCCTTTAGGGACTTCAAAACTTCTTTGCAAGCCAGTTTTCTGGCCATCTTCTTATTAGAAGCTGATGATGTGTGCTTGAATACCATGCCGTTTGCTTCAACCTCTGTTGTAATGGAAGTCACACCATTGTCGTGTGATACAGTGGCTGGTCTTTGTTCAAAATGCTCCTTCTGACACAATTCATTTAACTCTTTCACAGGATGAAACTTTATAGTTTCGGGAGTAATCAGGGGCTCCAATAGTGGCCTTATACTCCGGAATACTGCATGCTTGTCATACCCAGAATCAACAAATATAGCCCCAGCAAGTGACTCTATTATATCAGCAAGTACCTGATAAGAAATAATGAAAAATATTTAGATAAATGCCAGAAACATTTTTGAAATAACTTACAGCATGTGATTTTATGTACAAAGTCTGCAATAATGACAAAACAATGCTTTTAAGAACCCATAATCCTGTGTTCTTTAGCCAACACAGATGAAAATTTACATAGGTTTACTCTTAGAAGTAAATACATTATCAGGTACTCTTTCTAGAAAACCTATTCTAATTCTCTAGCAAAATTGTATTATGGTAAGATTCCCACAAAGAACAAAAATCTCAAAAGCCAATCCAAGATCAACCCTGTAGCTCTCCTGCAATACTTGTACCATATGTTCCAACTCATGTTAACTAAATCAACTTTTACCTTGCTTTCCAAGCGCAATTAGTGTTATTAGCAAAAATTTTCATCTGAAGTTGTAGCATAAACAGGTTGCTATTAGAATTGATAATACCCCTTTATGTAGAATTAAACTCATTGTTACAGTGCATAAAAAAGATACCACAAAACAGACAATCAGCAATGCTATGTAAATACATAAGTCAAGAGTGGTAAATATCGGATAACAGACCTTGGGGAAAGACTTATCACATTCCCACCCGAAAGTATATTTCATTGATAATTCCTTAAAACTTTCAACAGTTTCTGCTATTTCCTTGTGAAGCTTCTGTGAAGCGTGGAGAATGTACTTATGCAATCCAGCCTTCACAGCTGAGAGTGCATAACAATCATTGTTCACAGATGCTGAACGCAGATCAGTTAACAATCCTGGCGACATCCTGGGATATTTGCTGTAAAGATGCACAGTAATAAGATAATCCAAAACAGAGTCCCCTAGAAATTCCATCCGCTGCGCAGAAAAAAAAAATTATAGTTAAGTTAAACCCAAAAGAGAACAGAACTTGCTATGTAGAACCATAAATCATTAAGATACAGAATAGTGAAACATCGTACCACTCATATGTCATTCGTATAATAAAAGCACAGTGGTTTAACAGAATTTCAAAAGCATGGTAGTTTAGCAGAATTATCAAAAGCACAGTAGTTTAGCAGAATTATCTCCAGACCAACCTGATAACATTCTGGAATTTCAGCAAGCATGTAAGAACCATGTGTTAGTGCTTCCACCAACAGAGAAGGATCTTGGAATGAGTAGTTGAGTAAGGACTCTAAAACCCGGACATTAACAAGCTTCTCCGCATGCACTTTGAATTGCCTTTGATATGGTATATTTGTAAAGTCAACATTTATACCAATCCAATTCAAAAATAATACTCCAGCTGCTTCACCTCCCACGCTAAGGTATGCACCAATCAGTGCCTCAACAACATCAGCAACCTTCTTATTCTTTAACTTTCTTCTTCCACTAACATATATTTTCCTTGTATTACACAATGTCTCTTCATTTAATGCATAACTTCCAGAATTATAACCAGGAATTATCCAACTTTTGACGTCAAAAGGCTCATTACGGATAAATCCCTGCAGTTTGAGCAATTTTGAGAAGCATATCATAGATTTGAAGAGATTTGCTAGCCACTTAAAGATAATAGTAACCAAGACGAAAAATGTATTGACTGTAACATTCTAATTAAAACAACTCAAAATCTGATGGCACTGCAGAACTCTAAAATAGATGCCAGCTTAAATGAATAGCAACAAGAAATTTTACCGGAAGTTTCTTGTCACATCCTAGCATACAAAGAGCTGTATTTGAAATAATTTTTTCCTTCCGAATACTAAGAAGGCCTTCATGTTGATTTTGATGTGTTTTAAATAGCTGTTGGCAAACAGCATACTTGAGGAAAGAGTCGCCAAGAGTCTCTAGTGATTCCAAATGAAAATTTTCTTGACACTTTTTGGTGGTAATTGCCTCCAAAACCTACCAAGCATAGTTGCCAAGGTGAAGCAAAGAGTTAGACAACGTATAGAAAGCTGCACTTAAGCTGGCATATCACAAGGATCAAAATTCCATCATAGGAAATTACTTCCATGTAACATAAAAAATTTCGTACAATAATGGTTCAACCATTTGTAAGTCTTTCTTTTTTTGCTTGTGAAAGAACAAAGACTGCTTCATTTGGACTCAAAATCTTCTATACATACTAAGTATACTGTTCTATTTGTGGAGGTAATTCCATATATATTGACCAATTAACTCAAATTTAGATGCTGAATTTCAGATTATTCATAGTCGCATAGAAATGGACGATGACAAATTATCTGTCCTGAACTACTGAAATAATCAGAAAATTAAATATAAAAAGAAGATATATAATCCTCAGTCGTGTCTGAGAATCCAGATATTATGTATTTGTTTTTTAATGAAGAAATTACCTACGTATTGCTACATCCCCATATAATTTTAAGATGTTCTCAATAAATTGTGTAAAGTACCAAAAATATGATAGTAATAAAAATAATTCAGAAGCACACTAGCACACCTTCATAGTTGGAATGGTAACATTTTGCACACAATGATCCTGTTGCATCTTTTTCAAGTTGGTAGCCAGAAGCAAAGACTCAAGTCGATACATGATTGATGGAATAAATGTGAAAGAATAAAATGTGCTAATTGATATGGGAGACATAATGACATCACAAAGCTCAGGAGGCAATTCTACAAATGCATTACTTGATTCTGCAAAACAAATAAAAGAAAAAATAAAATTAAAATAACCTGAACCATTACGAGGTAAATGATAAAAAGGAATTAGATGAAAAGTGCACTCGTTTTTACCAATTGAACATGTCAAAAGACTAAACCAATTATGTACTGTAAATTTTGTACAACCATCTCACCTTTCTTTCCAGCAAAACCTCCAATGCAAAACTTATTCCTAACAGTCGAATTCAATTGCTTTACAGTGTCGAGATTCAAAAATAATCTACAGCTATCTTGCTAATATCTAGAAGACAACATACCTTTCTCTTTCTGTCTTTTGCACCTGTGAAGGTAATTGTGCACAGGGAAAACATGTCGCGCATCAAGAAAAGATACTTGACTAAAACGTAATTGGATACCATGGCTGCAATGTCATGTGAGAATCAAATTACTCACAAGGAACATAAGTATAACATATTCCACATTAATTCTTAACAAAAAATACTACAAAACATGCTCACCGAAGTTCATAATACTCCATGTAGGTCATTACACTTCCATTCCTCAGCTTCAAAAGTGAATTTGCAGTTAAATTTTTTAAAAAACCTTTGACAATATAGGCATGACCATTGTGAGGAGTACAGACCAACGAATTTTCAATCATGCAAGCACATAGAAGACCACTTTTGGTCTGTATCATACCAGCATTACATACATGATCCTTCCAAACATTTTCATAAGAAAATAAGACGGAACATACTGATGGCCAATCAATCACAGGATTCTGGCCCAAGTAAGTTGATGGGAGGAGGAGATAATCAATGTCAGAATTATTCCCTGACCTAGGGTCGCCTAACACCTCTGTTAATTTTTCCACTTTATGATCCATAAGAACTCTGAAAACAGCAATCTGAAACCTTTTACTCAAGATAACCTGCCAGGATGATATGGTGCAAAGAGGGGAAAAAATGTTAAATATGAATGCATTACTATATTTTCTATTATTACCATCTGACAACAATAATAAAATTAAAACATTCAAATCAGATATAATACCTGGCTAGGATCAAGACGTATCAGTCCAACATATTTCAAGTTAACTGTCAAAAAACCCCTATCAACTTCTAATTCAAAACCCATGCTTTTGTTGTCAATTTCAAGCTGACTCCTCACAAGAAGCATGATGTTATGAACAGGAAACTCATAATCAAAGTTCTGCTTCAACTCAATTAAGTAGCAGTAGTACTTTTTCATGTCCTCGTGTTCACACTGATTCACCAGTTCAGGTGGAAAGAAAATCGGTTGATCATCATTGTAAGGTTCCCTCCCTACAGATCACATAATTACATAAGATAAACGAAAGTCAGTACTTGTTTTAACATCTTAAAATATATTGAAATTACATACATGAGTCACTGAAGATTAGAAAAAATGAAGGCAATGCATAATTATTACCAATTTCTCCTGCATCAGCCTCTTCCGCAACAATATCAGGAACAAGGTTATCTGTTAAAGCACCAATTTCATGGAGTTGCTTGCACGCTTCAAAGCATGCCTTTTGCTTTAGGGTTTTAATATTTCCCTGGACACAAACAGTCTGTATAGGACAACTCTTCGGAAGATAGAGGGTGCAAACCCCCTTTTCCTTGTCTATGACACACCTTGGAGTTGGTTTAAAGTACCTAGAGAAAACAAACAAACACAAGCAAAAGGAAGCAAACACATTAAGCCATGGAACATAATGAAAATAACACCTTAACTAAATCAAAAGAAAAACAAAGATATTAGCAGAATATACAATAACTAACAACTGATAATCACTAACCCATCTGCCGGAAGACGAGAGCAATAGAAGTGTATCAAACCAACACTAGAACTCAGAGTCACACAAGCCCCAGTGCTTGCAAAGCGATAGACCTCTTCATCGTATAAGTGATTTCTAAGAGGAGAACATGCATGGGATGCATGGCATAAAGATTCCTTTCTCATTATATCTCCACTAGCAAGATAGTTCTTCAGTCGAGAATGTGTAAAAAAATCTCCGCTACAATTATCAATCAGAACCATAATTAAGGACATAAGAAGATCCACAATATGATTTCTCATAATAATTATGAAAATGAAGAAATTAATAAGATTTCCAAACTTTTAGCAAATGTGATAATGTGATAATGTAATAATTTTAAGGTCTTTTAATGATATCTAGCTAAAAAACGGGAAATAAGTTATTCATTGGTAGCACTAGTAATAAAGATTTTTAAATCTTGAGAAATAATATTAGGGGAAGGAATGATATTACCTCTTCACCAACAATAAATAATCTGAATTCTGCATTCTAGCACGTCCACGAGACTGTATGAAACTACAAACTGTTGCTGAAGGATCAAATCTAATAACCAAGTTACATGATTGAACATCTAATCCTTCCTCAAGAATTGAAGTTGCAACAATTATGTTCACCTGCAAACATGGGATTCCATCATTGAGATGCAGCTGGCAATAAATACATTATTTTCAACCATACATGACATAATAACATACCATGCCTTTGCGGAATTCTTCCACAATTTCATTTTGTTTCTTCCTTGTCTGACTGTGCAATCCAGAGTTATTTCCCGCAATGTATTTAGTCTTCCAGCTATTGTGCTTTCGAAGCAGTTCACTCAATAGTGATTGAAGCACAATAGCTGTCATAACCCTTTCCACAAAAATTATACACCTTATGTCCTTCAACTCCCTGAGATGTGGCACACAAGAGAACTTAACAAGAAGATATAATGCACAACAAAGAAAAAAAAAGGGAGCTGGAGATAAGGGGATAGAAATCTTATAGAAGCCATTGAAAGAAACAAATTTTGTTGATCAATTTTGTCATATTCAATTCTTAAAAATCCTTCTGTACAAAATCTATAATCACATTTGATGAACTCATTACATTAAGTTACTTATGTTTTAAAATAAATAAAATCTAAGTTAAATACATTTTCAGTTGCCATTTCTTACAATTCTTATGTTCTCTCCAACTCTCTATGGCCTAAAATATCATCCAAGATAAAGTACAGTCCATTCAAGCATTGTTTAAGGCTAAAGTAGGCACCACAGTCAAACACACACAAGAAAGCATTCTTTAAAATCTTTGCTGTATTTAAGGTATCATTGTTTCTTCCTAAAATAAACTTTAAGTAATTGGATAGCAGAATGTAAAAATTTTAAAGGTTAATAATACTATCTTAGCACATAATAAACCGATAGAACAAGAATACAACATTACAACAAATCAAACTGCATTAAACATATTTTACCAATCGACAATCATGATACCTGTATTCAAAAAGAGATTCAATGAGGCAGAAAACTTTTGTGGTAAGAAGCCCAGCATCCACACTGGCTTTAACATTATTAGCAATGGTCCAATCTGGACCTATATGGTGAAATCAAAAACAAAGACAATATTTAAGAAAAATGATTAACCAACTGCTCATCAATTCACAATAAGAGGAAAAAGAATTACCAGATGGTATGCGAGTTTCAAATAACTGACAAGCAACCAAACTGTAGTTCTTGACAATTTTCTCGCCAACCACACCCAGTTTCCCCCCCAGAAGAAAGTCACTTTCATAACATGACAAGTACTCTGCAGCCTATTACAAATACACAGACTCAGTGATATCTATGGCACTTTGTCAGCAATAATTTAAGTTACCATAACATTCTAGAAAGGTACCTTCAAAGCCAACCAGACACCAAGCTCATCTAAACAATGCACTAAAGCTGAATGTATCTTTGACATTTTCTTTCTAGTAGATTCTGTCGCAGAAGCTTCAAGATCCAAAATTTCCAAGGAACATTCATGCTGAAAAGCAGTGCATCTACTGTCAGTATCCTAATAGAACAAAGCAGCCTAGTATAATGAAATATAAGCACCAGGGACAAGAGAATTACATTCAGGCCTTCAAACTTCGTAAAACACCCACAAGTATAGATGGTAACTCCATGAGAAAACAACTTTATTCCTCACCTTTGCATCCTAAGACAGTTTATTTCGCGGAGCTTAAGTATGTGGTGATTAGTTAGGAGTCCTAAAACTTGCTAGATGGAACCATCATAAGTTCTAATGCATCTCCAATGACAAAAGGCCACATACATAAATAAATATACATAATACATCTTGTTCAATGGCATATCACAGAAGTGTCATATTTTTGAGAAATGTGTCATATCCATGACGTATTGCAGTCAGTGGTCTAATTGCTCTCTTTTTTACTGCCTTTTCAATATGAACATGATCGGATGTGTTGTTTTCCTTAATCACAAAAACCTAACCTGCCAAACCACAGTCATAGTGTCACAGCCTTCCACTCACCTTTCCCTTCACAAAATACACAGAAATCTTTAACATTCAGTGCTGCCAATCAACTCCAGCAACCAGTCTTCACACATCCGGCCTCCCAAGTCCCAACATTCTCAACTCCCAAATGATCAGGTTCAAAAGAGACAATAGAGAAACAATTCCCTTTCCTAGTATTTTCTAGATGCAAAATCCCCAATTTTTCCAGGCTAAGCTACCAAAGAAGCCGCTTTGGAAGATTTAACCAAAATCTATCCTCTGTCATTAGATCTGTTGACACTATAATCAAACAAAAAGGTATTGATGCTAAGTTCAAGTCGCATAAACTATAGATTCACCAATCACATTAAAAATTCCAAAAATTTAGTAACAATTGAAAAGTCATCAATCATATAAACCTTATTAAGAGACAAGAAATTTCTAAAATTAAACTGGAAACAGAAAAAGTTTCATCAAAGATTATACACACCTTTACCTTCAAAACATTCAATTCTTCTACCAAGCGTGCATATAAAACATATGGTATTTCCATATGTTCGTAAAACTTGAACTTTGGAGTTGAAAATGGTACAAACTGAGCAAGCACAGATTCACTTATGCACGTATACACCTTCAAAGGGGAAAACATACTATGTAAGCACTAAAAAGGTAATCTTCCTATAACGGTACAATTATGTCCCAAACAAACAAAACCATAAGGGGAGGCAAGCAATGCAAAGATGTATAACAAAAATCTATGAATCCAAAACTCACGTGCTAAAAAGCATATAATACAAAAATGTACAAGGAGCAAGAAATACATGAAGCAACCCCTATTAGGATTGGATAGTTTATTTTAAATTTTACATTTAAGACGAGAAAAATATTTACCGGAAAAAATGGTTTGCCCAGAGGACTATCCCATTTACATGAAGGTCAAAAAAAAAGGGTTGAGACTTGATATGTGTAAGTCCTATAGATGAGAAGAATAACCATCTAAACATTCCAAATAACCAAAGTTGAGAACAAAATAAAGCTGTATAATTTATCTTTCCTTAGAAGTTAGAACTGACAAACAACAGATAATACAGCAGAAAACATAAAGTATCCAGCCAAATCTAATGAAAGAAGAAATACTATTTAGGTGGATAAAAACAAACTCTAATTTCAACCACTTTCACTAATTAGGTTAGAATGTGTGTCAAGTGGCAACATAGAAAGGGTAGTAACTACAAGGGACATTGTATATGATAAAAGAAGAGTTAAATTTACAAATTCGTTAACCAAACTTTACTAAAATGTACAAAGAGTTGCCATATGTCATATATGTTGAAAATAAAAATGATCTTTAATACTCTACATTTCACGCGTGGCAAACACGTGGCATGTTCTTATTGACTAAATGCCACCCAAGCAAATTAGACTAACGGTGTTAACTATTGGACTCACTTGGCACACATTTTGAAAGTTTTGAGTGCACATTGCACAGTATTTTAGTTCAGGTACCAATTTGTAAATTTTGACATATTTTGAGTGCCAAATGTGTAATTAACCCAATAAAAGAACCTTAAACATAGTCATGAGTATCATAGCTTAAATAGAGGGAAATTATGTAAGAACTTAGAGGAATGTTTAACATGCTAGTTGAACATAAATCATCTACACGTTCAGACTGAAGCAAAAACAAAACAGAATTAAGTGAAACTGAGAGTGAAGAGTATACTTTGAGAGTAAATATTAACACTCATAATTACCTAAAGCAAAAGATATAGACATCTTCTGATAAAAGATTAAAAACCATGTTTGCAATGAAGAGAAATGGAATAATACAATGTGTGGAACAACTGAGAAATGGTAAAACACGATAAACTTAATCAAAGCATCGATGTTTGGATTGGAGGGTACATGTGGATTTGCTTGAAAATAAGACTGAAAAAGGTCTACCAAATATTTTAGCCACCAGGAACAGAAACAACTAAGAGAAAACTATTGCATGTATAAAACATAATTGAAAGGAAAAAAGACAAGGAGCTAAAATTTTAACACTGATTTGAATCAGCCATTAAATATTCCAACCTTGTATTAACTTATTTTATCTCTTTGTTTCATTGTCACATAGTAAAATACACACACACACAGACATATGTACTACATTGGGTATATATGATAAACACAATATATATCCACCCCATATCTCTAAATAATCATGGTCTCTTAAAAGAGAACAATGAAGAAAGAAACAAAGAAACAAGAAAACCCCTTTATAGACTGCTTACAGTTCTATTAGTTAGCAGTGAAAGTCATTTCTTCTTTTTCAAGACTTGCTGGTAAACACCAATTGTTTGTATCTTTTTCCACTTATTCTCATAGTCCTACTAATTTAGCAGGACCATCTACAGAGTATTCTAATTCCTCCCGACAAATACTTAAATGTTTAAGAATGCTATCAGGCTTCAAGGCTTTTATTTACACATTTTGGACTGCTTTCATTTCAATTTTCTTTCAATAAATCGCTTCAACTCAAGGCATTTTTATTTTCATTAACAAACAGTCCTGATTTCAGCAGACCTTTAGTAAACTTTTATAACTCCACTCCATGATGAAGTTGTAAAATAAGAACACTGAAATAGAATAATCTTATTAAAACAGAAAAGAAAAAGTGACCTTTGAATTCATAATTGTCTCCAGTTCATGGATCTTCTGCCAATAGCTATCAACTGGGCTTGCCGCTGGTGTAATAGACACAGGTGAAATATTCAAATATTATAAAAATGCAAGCACAAATAACCAATATAAACTAAACTGAAAGCTTGAATGACCTTTTGACTTTATAGGGGAAGCAGTCATCCCAAAAATCCTAGGAAGATCAGATACACCAGCTTCTAATTTGTGATGATAGAATTCCTGTAATTGCAAACAAATCCTCAAACATAACCAAAAAATTCAAAAGCACACTTTACATCTGACATACTCCAATAACCTGATGTTTGTCTATTAAATAGAAATAGGACAAGAAATACCGACTTTCAGCTGCATAATTCTCATTGCCCTAGCCAAACAACATTTATGGCAAATCACCAATTATGTAATAATTTTTTTTAATACGAGTATGATTGACTCCATGAGATAATATATTATCAAAAGGAAATGCCTATTATGTTTTCTTTACTCCCTTGTTATAACAAATGATTCATATTTAATCCATCAAAAGATTATTAAAATAACTTAAATATATCCAATAATAACACACTCAATTATGTAACTATGCAATTTATGCAATAATAAAACATCATGCTACCTAGCCTGGCCATAGCTTTGCGGAAGGAAAACCAATCTTACAATAAAAGATAAGGAACAAAATTTGCCAGTTCTGTAAGTGTGCGCTGCCCATGCATCCAATTAAATTGTTCATAGTTACGTCCAAAGTCTTACACAATTTGCCATACTGAAAAATTACTTCGATAAATATCATAAGATCAATATGCTAAAACGTAAAACAAGGCAGTAATGCATATGTAGACAAGCTAAAAACCCCTCCTTCATTCATTTGCCATCTACTTACTAAGGTGTAATTTTGACCAAATGTGAATCAGACTGGCATTTCCATATGATAAGAACCATGATGATGCTTAGAGTTGAAAAAATTAAAATATAATGAAGAAAGGATGAATAGAAAGACAACTCACTGTCATAATGCAAGCATAAGGGTGTTTTCCTCTGGCATGATGGCATTCATCAATTATCAAAACCTTTATCATGTTTATCTTGAAAAAGCTATGCCTCAATCCATTAAGTAAAATTTGAGGTGTCATCACAAGCACCTGTCAGTAAGAAAGAAAAGTTATCGCTAGCTGCATGTACCAAATCTAACAAACATTAGAAAGATGATAGTTATTGGACTTGAAATTATAAAAGTGGAGCACCACTTTTGCAACATATAACGCTTATGCCATTAACTAGCAGGACAAATTCCAATTTTGGATTTACCGTAGAGTTAATAACGGTTCACAAAATTTGGCAGCATGCAAACTACTTCTTAACCACAATCCTTGCTGTTAATCATCATTAAAAAAATAAATATACAAAATATTTCCTAAAACATATATCTTGATGGCAAATCAACAGCTTAAATACACTTTGTATGGCTCCTTTTCAGACTGAAGTTCAAGTGATCCTCCAGAATTTAATTTCTGACAAAAGCATTACCAAACAAATTGAGTCAAAGAAAGTGTCACAAACTAGGGGTCAGAATGGTGGAGGGTGGCTTCTATACGCACAAAAGTGTCTTGCAGGCTCTTACTTGGTATTGGTGATCATTTGAGAAAGATACATCCAACACCAGAACCTTCATTATTCCACAAGTATCACCGGTACAGACCAATCAATATCTTTCAAGTTTAAGAAACGAACACACTCTAATATTCCATGTCAATCACCACCAGTTGTAACTGCTGTTTACTAACATTTTTTGTTTTGGTCTATCAACACGATGCTTAAGGATATTGAAAAATTTGTTGGCCACTAGTCAAAGAAAAGTTTATAAACTTAAAATCATGGAAACTAAAAAATAGAAGCAGATAAAAGAAAACTGACAACTAAACTTTACAAAAAAAAGAAGGATATCCAATTGAATTAAAAAGTCAGGGAAGCAGCCAGTCAATGGCAGAGCCAAGGTGGTTAATTTTTTTTATTATTATATGCATAAAATTTGAGATATATAGTATGATTACCCTTATGATTACCTTTTAGCCACCCTCATGCAAAATCTTGGATCACATCACATAGCATATACACAATCTACCACATAGAGGATTGAAGGAAAGTACTTGCTCTACATCACTACCATATCAATTGTAAGATATATATAGAAGACCCCACCTCATATTTCTCGATTTCTTGCTTCCATTTCGCAGCATCCCAAAAGTCAACGTCCATTTCTCCCCAATACTTACCCACATTCAAGTCCGTATGCATTTCCACAGCATCAGCTTGCTAATTGTTACGTGAAACAATAAGAGAAACAACAAATCAAAAGCTTCTTTTTTTTCAATTTTAAAGTTTAATGTCCATACATAATAACTCAAAGATGTTATGCAAAACTTATAAGATAAAAAAGAAGTCCACGTCCACTACTTCTATAATCCTCAAATTCAATTTTGTTTCAGGATTCTGTAATTACATTACAGCCATAAAACTCTACTAGACCATGTGCGTGCTTCTGAATTTGAGCTTTCCTAAATGTACCTATGTACTAAAAATATACATGGGACAGATACCAATAAAAAAGTCTCAGCATCAAAAACCACACTGAACACCTCCTATTTTTCTAGTAATGTTATGATATGAACAGGAAGATGTGTAATTTGACATACTTGCTTAACCAGGACAACTTGGGGAACCAAGAAGACAGCACAAAAAGGTGAAGGCTTGCGAAGAAGGTGTCCGTAGCTGCGGAGAAGCATGATGGCAATCAGTGTCTTGCCGGAGCCAGTTTCCAAGTATGTTATCGTGTTTTGCTTGATAGCTTTTTCCAAAGCTTCAAGCTGATAACTGTTGCATAAACAATTAAATGCAGAAAACATTAAAACTCTCTACATTAGTTCTTGAGATAAGAAAGGGTAACAAGAACATATAATAAAGAGAGAATATTTATCCCAGATCAGCAGTAAACCATCAAAACAAAAGACAAAGAGAACAACCTTCTGGCAAACGGCAGAGAATCAGCAGATAGTTCTTGTGTAATGTCCATCTCCATATCAACTGGCTCCATGACCGGCCAATTTATCAGCTTGACACACTTGCTATTCTGCCTGTAAAAGCAAACACATTAACCCATACGTAAACACATGCCCACAAAAGCAAAGCTATGTGCATTTAGAATTATAACATATAGAAAAATTTAAGAAAACCCATTTCTTATTTTTCTCTAACAACATCAATCTCCAACAAATTCAAACCTTCAAACAACCCACCTTACGTCTCTCTCTTTCAAACACTATCAATAAACTGACAAAGAAATCAAGAAATCTAAGAATAACCCAAGAAAAGGGAGCAAAGAAGCAAAAAGAACAAAGAATATAAACAAGGAATGGAGCAATGTTGATGATATACTTGTGAAGGTGTTGTAAAAAGCAATGAGGAACTCAAGTTATCAATGGCAGATGCTTTGTTTTCCTCGTTTTCTCGTGGTTTTCCGAGAACAAAGAAAACAGAACACCTGAATTACTATCGAATAAAGGCTACAAGGTGGACTGGAGAATATCAAAGGTCGTACAAAATTTTGAACTTGCTGAGGAAGGATTGAATATTTTTTTTCTTTATATTTCTTGTAGCCTTCGTCTGTAAGTTTCTGAGTCCAAAGTAGCACAGCAGAGTATAGCACTAATTATAATTGTAGAAACACCACCACAATAAAGTTACACAGAGACAAAGAAAGTGACAGTCAGATTCTCAGGAAGAGGAGCGACTCGAAGTGGGACCCTCTTTCTACATTTGGTTAATTCAAACCTACTGCTTTCTCTCTCTCTCTCTCTCTGTCGCTTTACTTCTTGTGGGGTTTGCTTTGGGACTGTAAAACCAAACCAGCTCACGAGTAACCATTTACGGAGCTTCCAAACTGCATTACCAAATAGAGAATGATAATCCTGTTGACTCAAAGCCCAAGACCAAATCATCCTGTTTTTCCATGAGGATTCTTTTATTTTCTGTTTAAAGAAATGTTTTAAATATTTATATTTGGCACGCGCCTTTTTGGTAAGATGCAAGTGATGTGTGAAAAAAGTAGGTAACAGGTGAATCTCTATTTAGCTAAGTATTTATTTTTTATTATTATTTATTGTGACATAAAAGACGTTTCAAAAGATGCCATTGCATTATAAAACAAAAAAAAATCATGTATTTGAACAGGAATTATATAAGTTTCAAAGATGCAAAATTTTATATTATATATATAAATTATTTAGAGTGAAATAAAATGTAACAAATTAACTACAAAGAGAATAGAAGTTGCAATACTTAAGAAAAAAATGTCAAAGATTATTTGCATAAGTGAATTTTGTTGTAAATATGGAAATATTTAAGTTTTCTTTTTTATAATTGACGGAGAAGGGATTCGAACTCTACTCTTTAAGTAAAAAGATTATGCATCAACTAATAAGACAAATACTCAGGTGCATGAAAATATTTAGGTTTGTTTAATCATATTTTCTTTTATTGACAATGGAAATTTGTTTACAATTAAAATTAATTGGAAAGTTGTGGTAATGGGTTTATTTTATTGATAAAATACGCACATAGATATATTTTAATGAGTTAAACTGAATTTAGTAATACTTAATTATTTGATATTCTAATAACTTGAATCTTTAGGTTCTAAGTATTGATTTTATCCATCTATATGCGAGGTTAAATTGGTTAGAAAATTTTATTAACTGATTTTGTGTAAAAATCTATCTAAACTTACCGAATTTTGCATTTAACGAACTTAACCATTTAATTGACTTCAATTCGTTATTTCGGTTTTGATCGATTTAACCGAATTTTTAAAATTTTTAAAAGTATGCAAGGTTAAATTAGTCAGGAATTTTAATTAACTAATTTAACTGATTTTGTGTAGAAACTTAATTGATCTGACCAAATTTTGCATTTAATTGACTAAATTATTTACTTGACTTTAATTCATTAATATGATTTTAATCAATTTAATAAATAATTTTTAATTTTTAAATCTATTTAATAGTTTATTTTAAACAATTATCGATATTATATCTTTCTTACGGTTAATATAACTTTTATTTTAAGAAAAATAATTAAACATTTGTTTTGACATTAAAATAAAAAGGAATATAAATCATTTCAATATTATAGTAAAATGAATTAGTGACTATGTGACATAAGTTTTCATATAGTAAAATAGAAAATATAATACTTAAAAAAACTCTCAAACTATTTAGAAAAATCTAAATAAATTTTTATTTTTATATTATTTCAATCAAGCCCATATATAATTATTTTGAATCAAATAAATTCTTATACTTTTTATTTTGAGCTAAATTAACTATTATAATTAATGGTTGATTTAATCAAAATACCATTTATCATTTTATACCATGTGATGTTAACATGACATGCTGAAATATTATAATTGATTATCACGTGACATGTTCACATATTGTAATTGATAATGGTGGGGCATATTAATATAGTACAATGACATTACCATGTGACATTTTTTACCCTTCACGTCAGTGTCATATGGATATAAGATAATAAGTACCATTTTAACTATTGAAAATTACTCAACTATATATTATAAGAACTTATTTAATTCAAAATAAGAGTATAGGGCTTGATTAAATGCAATAAAAGAATAAAGGTTTATTTAAATTTTCTTAACTAATTCAAGGACTTTTTCGAGTATTATGTCAAAATAGAATTTATTCCACTACCAAATTGAAGCATATATAAGATTAAAAATGGCAAATTGGTAAATTGGCATGAATAATTTAAACTATTATATAATTAATAATTAGATAAGGCTTATAACCTTATAGTATATTATGACATATTTTAAGTTTTAGGCTTTAAAGGGGGAAGGGTTATTATATAATCATATTTATATTATAAATTTTAAGTTTTGAGGGAATTATTTTAATTTTTGATGATGAAATTAGATAATTAGATAAGGGTTATAGCTTTATAGGACATTAGGATTTATTATAATTTTTAAGCTTTAAAGACAAAGGGATTATTATATAGTTATATTTAAATTACAAATTTTAAACTTTAAGAGACTTTTAGATGATGGAAATTATATTAATCAAATTATTAGGACAACTAGATTAAGTTACTAAGTTATTTAAATAGATTAATTTATCACTTAAATGTTAGGAATTAGGACTTAAATTGTTTGGATTAATAAATTAGATTAAGAGAAGAAGGATCTAGAAGATAATAAGGTTTTATACTTTATAATATAATGTTTATATTACAAATGATATGATTAATTAATTAATTATATAATTAAAATTTAAACCTTAAGAGTTAATATCTAGGAGAATCTAATTGATTACTTTATCATGAATTAGATTAAATCATTACTTAGGCATTAAGACTTAAGACTTTAGTCTCTTAGATTAATTAATTAGTAAGTTAGGGATTTGTAATTTTTGTAGATGATTTGTTCGAATAAAGCATATTGATTAATAAAAAAGCCATTCGTATTTTTCAATATTATATAATAACAAGTGAGATGATGGTCACATATTTGGTAAATAAAGAAACCTTTACATAGCTTTGCATTATATTTAATTATCTATGTGTTTGATATGATTACATCAACCAAAGAATGGTAAGCAATGGAAAGGAAGAATGAGTTTAGCTCCTTCCATTCTCATGAAATTAATTTCCAAGGACTACTTCAGCTTGAAGTAAAATGCAGCAAAGTTGGGAGTCAAGTCCGCCCCCCCCCCCCCCCCCCAAATCAAACCCACGTTGCAGATAATGTGAAAAAGTGGTGCCATCTCTTTTTGCCAAAGTAAGTTTCCCACTATGGATACCTAGATTGAAATCAAACCCTCTAAATCTAATGGTGATTATTTAATAGCCTAACACTACCTTATTGTAGAATTCACTGTATAAACCCAACAAAAATATGTATAGATGATAATATATATATATATAAAAGCATTTCTTAACTCCGAATTCCTTCAACTTTTGCTATTGCGTCTCTTTCAAGTTCGTAACTCCCAATCTCTCACTTCTCTTCCTTTCTTCTCCTTTACTCATTCTCCTCCTGCTTTCTTTTATTATTTCCAAACCCTTTTTTCTCTACCACTTGTACCCATTTTCAATAAATCCTTTCACAAGGTAGAAGATGTGCCTTGCTTTGTTCAATTGCTTCGTACCCGTCCCCAGGGGTGGAGCTAGTCAAATTTTATTGGGGGGGCGGGGGGCAAACACAGTTAAATAACAGTTAAAAATTTTAAAACCTTAATATGTTAAATTCAATCAATAATAAAAATATTGATAATAGAAATATGAAACTAAATATAAAACTATAATTTGTAAAATATAAATTGTAAAAAATCATATATAAGATTAATAATTTTTTCTTATATAATTAAAATTATTTAAATACTATATATTCAAGAGAATTTCATTTTAACTAAATATAAAATGTAAAGCGTATAAAAAAAATATACTCAAGTTAATTTTCTCTTACATAATCAGGATTAATAAAAAAAATGATACGTTGATGAAATTTTAAATAACAATGTAATATTATAACTTATATTTGAGAACTATATAATAAATTATTAATTTTTAAACATTAAAATCATAGAAAATAAAATTTATGTAACATAAAAAAGAAAAACATGGCAAGTAGAAGGTAGATACCACATATTACATAACTAAAAAGAAAGAAAAAGAATATGGTTAATAGTTTGTAGAAATTTGAGGAAGAATATTTATAGAAACTTATAACATATGAACAAATAAAATAAAAATAAACAAATAAACAAATATAAATAAAAACAATAATATAAATTAAAAAATTTAAAGTTGAGTAAGATAAGTGAAATCATTTTATTATTTTTTATTTATATTAATTATTAAATAAAACATTATTTTAAGGAAGCTAGTAATAGAATATATAAAAAAATTTAAAAATTTTTATATGTTACGGTAAAAATTTTAAAAGTTTTGGGGGGGCCATATAAGGAGGCTTCGCCCTGCCCGTCCCCGCCCTTTTCTTGTGAAATTTACTCTATTAGTAGTTACTGTTGTTAGAATGAAGCATTATGAGACTGCTGTTTCTCTATTGAGACAAATGGAATTACTAGGAATCAGACATAATGTTTATACTCTCACCTTGCCACTCGGATTTTGGGTTTTTGCTTTTAGAGAAAATGTTGAAGTTGCCTTTAACACCTTCGCTAATGGGTTGTCTGTCGAAGCTAAAATAGCTGCTAAAGCTGTTTGATGAGATTGTCAAGGGATGGTTATTATTGAATAAAATGCTTGCTAACAATTGCAAACCAATCATATACTATACAAAGTGAAAAAAAAAAAAACCCCATGGACAGAGAGAGAGAGAGAGCGAGAGAAAGGAAGAGCGATAAGTATAGAGAGAGAAGCAGGAATAGGGAGCGAGAGGTTTGGCAAGATGGACAAATCACTATTGGATTAGGAAAAGAGGACCCATGGGGGGTAAAGAAGTGGAGGAGTAGGCTATGCTTAGCTTTTGTGGGTAACTTGAGTATGGAGGTGGATTGGAGGATTTTAAAGCAAGTTTTTTACGAATATGGAGTCGTGGTTGAAGTCTTTTTCCCAAGACAAAAAATCAAAGCAGAAGCTACATATGCTTTTGTGAGATACAAGGAAATCAGTGAGCTTAAAAAAGCTATTCAAAGGGGTAAGATAGGTGGATTTATGGAAGAAAAATTAGGGTATCGAAGGCAAAAATGCCGAGGGACAGCAGAGAGGCTCACAATATGAGTAGTGTGAGGGGAATCACTAAGAAGATGATGACTAAGCATAGGATGAATTATAAAGAGGCCCTAAGTAGAAACATGAACATAAGAGAAGTAAAGGTGCAAGGAAAAGAGGAAATGGAGAAAGTTGATGCCAGTTAGGGGAAGGAAACCAAAAGCAGTGAAGAGTGTGGAAAGGAGGTCAAAACGATTCTGATTGAAAATGATGAACTTGATTGGCTGGATTGTAGTGAACAGGATCAATTGCGAAGGCTGGTATGTTGTAGAGCTATCAAGAACGCTCTATTTTGTCAAGGGGTAAACACCTGCGTTCGTCCAATTAGGGGTCAGTTCGTTCTACTCTCGTTTGGGAGTAAAAATGAGATGGAGACTCTCCTGAAGCATTATTGGGATATCTTCGAGCCATGGTTTGTTTCCCTCTATCCTTATAGTGCTGAGCAGGAGGTAAGAACATAAAAAGTGTGGGTTAAAATTGAAGAAATTCCTTTGCACATATGGCATGAGGACAGTTTCAGGGAAATTGGTAATGTGTGGGGCAGGTTTATTCAAGCGGATCAGGATACGCTGGATAGATGGAGACTTGACTATGCGACCATTCTCGTGAAGGTGAGATCACTTCAAGACATTCTACTTTTCACACCAATAGAGGTCAATGGGAAAGGTTGTCAAGTCAGAGCAACAATAAAGGAAGTTCTGAACTGTGAGGCAATACCAAGAGGTGACGAACCATTCAGTGAATCATCGGATAACGGGCCGACAGAGTTTTCCAGAGGAAGAGTTCAGAAGGTTGAGGCAGAAGGGACAGAGAAAGGAAAAAAAGGTATAGGGAGGGTTGAATCGTCTC
Organism: Theobroma cacao; assembly: GCF_053813885.1. NCBI lineage: Eukaryota > Viridiplantae > Streptophyta > Magnoliopsida > Malvales > Malvaceae > Theobroma > Theobroma cacao. Next base: position 37,983,897 of record NC_142643.1, read on the forward strand.
TTCAAGTTGAGAAATCTTTTAAAGAAGGCGCTTCAAATTCAAATTTCAAAAAGGGGGACACAGTGGAATGAAAGGGAGTTAAGACAAATAGTGTGGAGGCCCAAGACCAACTGGTTGGAGATGAAGCTATGAAAAGTGTCGAATCAAACCCAGAAGAAAGAGAACAGTTAGGCCTGTTAAATAAAATGGGTCCAATTATAGAAATAGTAGCAAAAAGGGTAAGAGCCCAATCTATGAGTCTCGATGGATCAAATGTTGGCAATCAAAACCATGGATCAGACAAGGAAGAGGGAACATATCAAAGTAAGTGTAAAAAGGATACAAGGGGGCCAAAGGGGGTTGGAGGGAATATAGAAAGTGCTGGGGGTAAGACTGTACCCAAAAGGAAATATGAAGAACAACCTATAATGGAGAAAATCAAAAAGCTAGAAAGGGAGAAGGAAGACGAACAAGTGATGTAGACGAAAGTTACTTTCAAGGAAAAACGAGAACAATACCAGAAGAATGAAGGGAAACCAATGTTGAGGAAAAAGAGAAAATTGCCAGATCGGTGGTTTCAATTGAATAAACTGAGGTTACGCAGGCTGTCAAAAAAATGGCTACGGTCAAAGATTCATGATTCAAAGTCAGAAGGAAAAAAAGAGTTCTTACAAAACAGCGATGAAAAAAAAATAGAAAGGAAAGCTAGGGGGAAAATTAATAGAGCACTTAAGGAGAATAGTTAAAGCAAATTGAAATCGAAACTGAGGAACGTGGAAGGGTTTTCCAGAGGTAAGAAATGTGGGTATAAACTATACAAAAAGAATGATGAAGAGGAAGTGGGGCGCTTGGGTAGTCAGATGATAGGTATCAGTGGTACTGTGTTGAGACAAGAAGTAGATTCAAAAAACGAAGAAGGTCGGAGCACGCATTTAGAAGAAAAAATAAAGGGGAAAAATAAGAGGGAAAGGAGTATACCGAATGATGCGGGTGAAGTCGATAGGGCGGTTGTAGTAAGGATTCCAGAGTGTGAGGATGATACAGAGGTGGGCGTTGAAGACAATGACAATGAAACTAAATTGATTTTTGAAATGAGTAGATTAATGAGATTTGAATTTGTTAAAGGAGAGGAGGAAGTGCTGAGATACTTTGCAAGCATGGAGGAGGACAAGGTAGAAGGAGTCACCAACATGTAAGTGTGTTGTTCGATGTGAGTCTGTGTGTTTTTATTTTTTGAATGATTATAATCTCATGAAACGTTAGGGGACTGGGTAGAACTGAAAAAAAATGGGCTATGAATAATGTGGTGAAAAGCCATAGGCCGGATATGATTTTTATTCAAAAATTAAAAGTGCAGGAGATTGAATGGAATTTTTATGAGAAAGTGTGGGGATCCAGAAGTGTTAAGATTAGTGAAAGTTTTGTGGCTTCAGTAGGAAGATCAGGGGGATTAGTTAGTATATGGCGTGATGATTTCTTTCAGGTGTGCGAACAGATACATAACCAATATTTCCTTGTGATTATTAAGAAGGTAAGGAAGGTGGAAAAATGTTGTGGTTTTATTAATATATATTGTCCGAATGAAGAGAGCCTAAAACAAAAATTGTGGGAGGAATTAGAGTAGCTGATAAGAAGTATTAACATTTTATGATGTTTGGGGGGAGATTTCAATACCATAAGAAATGAGCAGGAAAGGGTGGGAAAAAATGAATTGAGAAATCTGAAGAGAGGTTTAATGAGTTTATTGATAATTTAGCACTTGTTGATCTAGAATTGACAGCGGATAAGTATACTTGGTGCGGGTTCAAAGATGATTGGGTTTTTAGCAGACTCGACAGATTCTTGGTAGGGATTGATTGGCTTCATATCGAACAAGGGTTGGTCCAAAACTACCTTCCAAGTTCATTTTCAAATCACAACACCATTGTGTTAAAGACAACTTCTTTTTGGTGGGGGCCTAGGCCTTTCAAGATGTTTAATTATTGGCTCTATTAGAAGAGTTTTCAACAGACCGTTAAAAATCATTGGAATGGGAACGAAACAAAAGGTGCGAGAGAAGTTAAACTATGGGAGAAACTGAGAACCTTGAAGTCAAAAATTAAGGTGTGACAAACAAAGGAGATAGGATGCACAAGAAAGCTCATTCTAAAAACTGAAGAAAAATTGAAAATGTTGTTAGTTGACAGTCACAAAAAACTTGTTCAGGATGCTACAAAGTGGGAAATTATGCAAAAGAAGGCTGAACTATGGAGGTTGTATAAAACGGATGAAGTAGAATGGAGGCAGAAATCAAGGTGCAAATGGGTTCAAGAAGGTGATCACAATACAAGGTATTTTCACGCCATCGCTTCAACTAGAAGAAAAACTAATTTTGTTGAGAAAATCAAATGGGGGGATGATTTATATGATAAACCGCAGGATATTAGAGGTGTCATTATAAGTTATTTCGAAAATCATTTTACTGAACGGGAAGTTCTTGAACTACGAGACATGAAATGTTAATTTAAGTCCCTTAAAATGGAATCAATGAGGCTGCTCGAAAGACCTTTCTCAGAGGAGGAAGTGTGGGATACAATCCTCAGTTGCAATGTGAGAAAGCATAGGGACCAAATGGATATGGCATGGAATTTTTCAAGAAGCAATGGTGTGTAGTTAGGAAAGATGTGATGAATTACATGGAAGAATTTCACAAGAAAGGAAGGCTGGGAAAGGGAGTCAACTCTTTTTTTATTACTATGATTCCTAAAGTCCAAAGTCCTACAGGTTTAAATGAATGCCGACCAATAAGCTTGGTTGGATGTGTGTAAAAAATTGTGACGAAAACACTGGCTAACAGAGTGAGAAGGGTGGCTGGAAGAAATCATTGGTAGGAACCAGTTTACTTTCATACAAGATCGACAGATTTTGGACTGCTCGCTTATTGCGAATGAGGTGGTTGATGCGTTCAAAAAAGGGAACGGAGGATTGATGTTTAAGATTGATTTTGAAAAAACGTATGATTATGTCAATTAGAATTTCCTGATTTAATCATGAGAAAAGTGGGGTTTGGTGATTGATGGAGTCTTTGAGTGAAAGAATGTATCAGCTTGATTATGGTATCAGTCCTTGTGAATGGATCCCTTACAAAACAATTTAAAATGATCTACGTCAAGGATCCCCTCTATCTCTTTTCTTATTCATAATCACTGTGGAGGCACTAAGCTGCATGCTCAAGAGGGTTTAGACGAAGGGACTGTGTAGGGGTGTGAAAATTGGGAAACGAGGTTTAAATATTTCTCACCTGCAATTTACGGACGACACGCTCTTTTTCTGTAACAAGGAATTGGAAGAGTTGAGAGCTATGAAGAGAATTTTGAAATGTTTTCAGAGTGTTTCAGGTCTGAAAATTAACTACCAAAAGAGTCAGTTGTTGGGTATCGGAATAAAAGAGCAGTTGATCAACAAGTGGGTGAGAATCATAAAATGCAAAGTGGGGAGGCTCCCATCTACCTATCTTGGGTTACCGTTAGGCGTTAATCACAACACAATGGGCTTCTAGAATCTAGTCATTGAAAAGGATAGGAGCAAACTGTCGGGCTGGAAAGTAAAATCTTTGTCCATTTGAGGTCGAATAACTCTACTAAGATTAGTCTTAGCAAATTTTCCCAATTACTATGTCTCTCTTTTATCTCCTAAGCGGTGTGAAAAACAAAATTGAACAATTGTAGAGAAAGTTTCTGTGGGGTGACACAGAGGAAAAAAAGAGAGTACATTATATTAAGTGGGAAGTGGTCAACAACTACAGAAACTATGGAAGGATCGGAATTGGAGATTTGAGCATTCGAAATAAAGCCCTTTTCAATAAATGGATTTAGAGGTATGGTAACGACAGAAGGAGTTTATGGAGAGAACTGATTACTGATAAGACTAGTAGTGATTCATCCATCCTAATGCCAAACACAAGAGTTAATAGAAACTTTTCTTGCCACTGAAAAAAAAATTATTTGTCCTCTGATTAAATCTAACAAATTCTTATTGCAGGTAACCTCTAATCTTGGTTTTGCTAGAGGTAACAGAGAAAACATAATGTTTTGGACGGATGAGTGGATCGAAGGTCACATTCTTGCTTAAAAGTTCCTTATGATTTTTGCACTATTGACAAATAAAGCCAGTAAAGTGGCTGATTTTGGTAGATGGTCCAAGAATGTATGGATATGGGATATCCCTCTACGCAGGTGCCTCTTTGATTAGGAGAGGAGTCAATGGTACAGTCTCGGGGACATTTTGAAAGAGATTCAACTTAGCAAGGAAATGAAGGATGGCCTTGTCTGGAAAAGTAAAGCTAGTGGCAGGTACTCGACTAAATCGTTCTGTCGAATGCTTCCAACGGTGACAAAGAGGAAAGAAAGATATGGAAAGATGTATGGGCTGGTATAACACCGCACCGAATAGAAGCGTTTGTTTGGCAACTTCTCTATGGAAAGATTGATGTCAAAGTGGAACTGACAGCTAGAGGGATGTTTCATGAATCCTTTGACTTATGCGTTCTGTGCAACGTGGATAAAGAAACGTGCTGCCACCTTTTCACCAAATGCAATGAAACTTGGAAGATATGGGGTATATGGTGTAAATTGTTTAACATCAGTTGGATGACCCCAAGGTCTGTTGTAACTTTCTTTGAGGCCTAGAACAATTGTCATGTTGGAAAGCACGATAGTAGACTATGGAAACTTGCTTATTTCGTAATTGTCAGGATAATTTGGAAAAGCAGAAACGAGGTGGTCTTTAAAAGGAAAAAGTGAGATGACAAGGAATGTTGGGAGCTAGTCAAGTTCAGAATCGCCTCATGGGCCAATGCAAAATGGCCAAAGGATTATGGATCTATTTCTGATATATTCTTTAACCCCTCTGCAGGAAGCTTTGCAAGAATGAAGCAAAAACATGTAAGGAGAGGAGTTAAATGGTCTGCTCCAAAAAAGGGCTTTATGAAGTTCAATGTGGACGGCTTGGAAAAGGGTTGTCCAAGACCAGCGGGGATTGGAGGAATCATGGAAAATGAGTTCATGGAGGTCAAGATCAGTTTCTCTAAATCGATTGGCATCATTGACTCCTTTCAAGCTGAAATTATGGCTGTGAAAAAGGCTGTTCAGAATTTTTCTACTTCTAAATGGAAATATAGCCATCACCTGATTGTTGAAAGTGATGCGATCAATGTTGTTAACTGGATTCAAAAACAAGCTTTGGTGCCATAGAGGTTGCGAAAATTGGTAATTTTAATTGAAAGGATAGAGGAACAGTTAGGGCCTTCGAAGATAACTCACACTTTGCCGGAAGCAAACTAGGAGGCTGATACACTTACCAAAAATGCAGCGAATTTGGGCTCTAGAACATTGTGTATGTTTTAAATTGATGGTGGGGCAGGTTGATGTTAGGTAGAACTTTGATGATATGTGAGGATTGTCATGAATCTGTGCCCCCCTTTGTTTCTTCTCCTTTTCCATCTTTGAGGGCTAGAGTTTGGAATAGGTTTTAGAGTTCTACTGTTCGGAGTAGAGGAGGTTGTGTTCTTATTTTTAAGGGAGTGTACATCTCTTTTTTTACTTTCTCGGGGAGTTTAGTTGTTCTTTTGTTTTGGATGATGCTTCGATTACTCAAGGGATTGAGTCTTGAATTGGGTACTCTAAGAAACAGAGATTTATCAATCAAATCTCTGTTTCCTTTGTTACCTTGCTGTTTTGTTCTTCCTTCAAGGTTGTGATCATTTTTCACACCCAGTTAATAATACTCGTTATTATTCAAAAAAAAAAAAACAATTGCAAACCAGATTTTGTCTCCTATAATATATTGGTTGATGCATTTTTGGGAGGCTCATCACTTATTGAAATAATGACGGTAAGTTTAAAAAGGATAGATAGATGAGGCATTGAAACTCACGTCTCAAAATGTAGTCCTTAACATTGTTACTTAGACTGCTTTTATAAATGGCATGTGCCATGTAGAGAGACTTTCGGCTGCACAAGAACTTTTCAAGGGAATTAGTGCTCATGACCTAGTACCAAACATGGTGACTTACGCTATTTTGTTGGTCATATTTATGAGGCATTGGGACTTTTCCATTTAATGGCAACAGTGGGTTAGAACCTGACATAGTTCACTATAATATGTTAATTGATGGCTTGTGTCAAGTTGGGTTTCTTAAAATTGCTAGGAATTTATTTTGTGCACTCATAACCAAAGGGTTAAACCCTAATGTTTACATCAAAGGACTCTGTAAAGAAGGACTACCAAATGAAGCATATGAATTGTTTAGGAAAATGGAAGTGAATGGCTGCTTGCAAGATAGTTTTTCTTACAATACAATGATCCGAGGATTTCTTTAAAACAATTATATGTCAATGGCAACGTAAATTTCACATGAGATGGTTGATAAAGGATTTTATGCAGATTCTTCAACAGCTACAATGTTATTGGATTATTGTCTAGAAATGGAGTAGATCAATCTATTCATGATCTAGCTCGGAGAAAGTTTGAAGATGATCAAAATGTCAACATGAAATGACTTGTTATTTATCAATCTTTGTTAGTAAATTCTATTGTAATAGTTTTTTATATGCTGCAAAGATTTCTAGTTACTATAGTGAAGTTACCCTCAAATTTGTTTTCTTGACATTGAGGAAGAAGGCAATCTTTTTCACCTTTATTAGGCATTTGGATAGGACGAGTTTCTTGTGCATTTTTTTTCCAGAGCACCTTTTTCATTTATTTTATTTCTGTTGCCAGGTGCTGGTTAGCAAATCTCATCTGCATTTTTGTTATCAAGCACTGGTTAGCAAATCTCATCTGCAAGAAATATAATAATGGCGTTTATATCCTTTTGCTAATTGTTTCATTATCTTTAAACTATTTCAGATACTAGGAACAATGGTAGATTCATATGAAGTTATTTCCAATTTAATTGATTTCAAATTTTACAGACCTTGTTTTAGTGTCAATGTATTCTTTCCTAAACTCCTACGCAATTAGCTTTGCAGTTAATGCATGCAGATAGTTCTTAAGTGAAAACTACTATAATCTTCTTGAATTTCAAAAAATTTATCATGCAAATTAAATTCGTAGGATTCAGCTAGTTATGGCTTGTAAGTGCATTGATATTTATGTATAACTTTTCTCCATGATCTTGCCTGTTGCAGTGTGATGGATATTGTCTAGTAAGTTCCTTCGCTGTGAAACTTTTCAACTTTCTGGGAGTGATGTTTGGCATTATGACAAGGCAAATGCTCTAGGATGGCATCCCCATTGATGGCTTGTCTCAAGTTGGGCAACTTAGAGTTGGAAAGAAATTATTTTGTGTACTCACAGTGAAGAGGTTACACCCTAGTTTTTACACAAAGGACTTTATAAATGAGGGCTACCAAATGAAGCATATGAGTTGTTTAGAAAAATGGAAGTGAATGGCTGCTCGCCAAATGGTTGCTCTTACAATATGATGATTTTGGACTTATTCAAATCAGCTTTGTGTCAAGGGCAATGCAAATTTTAGTTGAGATGATTTATAAAGGATTTTCTGTAGATTCAAACCAGTTTCAATATGAGGAGCGCATTTGTGAGTAAGCTTTGGAGGATTTCTATATATTTAAAGGTCTTCAAATGTTGGCAACTTACTCTACTCTTGCCTTGCTCCTTTTTTGACTAAACACTCTATACCTCACCATGTATAGCTAACAATTGCTTCTTTCTTATAATTGATTATCCTTATTAATTCTTTGTGTGTCCATGGTGAGGTATAAATTGTCTAATCAAAAAGGGATTAAGACAAGAGGTGAGTAAGTTGTTCCTATTTGAAGACCTCGTTAATATATAGACTATCAGAACTAAATTGAGAAAGAATTAAAAAATATAATAAAGCAAGTAAAATAGTAAAAAGTTTGAGATGTGGAATACCTATCTTTAAGGATAATTTTCGCTCTTTCAGAGTATAAAACTTGGTGCAAAAGGATTGTAGCAATTATTCTTCAAGATTCAATATATCCTTTCTTATAGTTTGCACAAACTATTAAGAGATAACAGGAACAACATAAATATTTTCTTGGAAAATTAAAACCCAACAAGAGAGGAAGGAAAATAGAGAAAGAGTATGCAGAAAAAGCTTCAAAGATGATGAGAAGGTTGGTGTGTTTTTGAGTGCGGTAGGCAGACTGTATTTATGAGCAAAGTAGAAAGTTAACTTTATAGAAAATCAGGATAAAATCAGCATAAAATCAAAGTAAATCAAGATGGTAAGTCAAATAAAATATCAAGTCAGATAACATAATATTTTAGATGTTTAAGAAATATCAGGCAATAGACTAAGAAAATATTTTGGACGTTTACGATTAAGTTAGATTAAAAATAGAGAAAGAGTATGTAGAGAATGTTTCAGAGAAGATGAGAGGGTTATGTGTTTTTAAGTGAGGTAGGTAGGTTGTACTTATAGGCAAAGCATAAAGTTAACGTCATAGAAAATCAGTATAAAATCAGCATAAAATCAAAGTAAATCAAGATGCTGAGTCAAATAAAATATCAAAATCAGAGTAAATTAAGATGCTGAGTCTAATAAAATATCAAGTCAGATCACAGAATATTCTGGATGTTTAAAAAATATCAGGCAACAGGCAACAGACTCAAGAAATATTTTGGATGTTTAAGACTAAGTTAGATAAAAAATAGAGAAAGAGTATACAGAGAAAGCTTCAGAGAAGATGAGAGGGTTGATGTGTTTTTTAGTGAGGTAGGCAAGCTGTATTTATAGGCAAAGTAGAAAGTTAACGTTGTAGAAAATTAGTATAAAATCAACATAAAAGCAGAGAAAATCAAGATGCCGAGTCAAATAAAATATCAAGTTAAATAACAAAATATTCTGGATGTTTAAGAAATATCAGGCAACAGACTCAGGAATTATTTTGAACATTTAAGAGTAAGTCAGATAAAAAATCAAGAAAGAGTATGTAGAGAAAGCTTCAGAGAAGATGAGAGCGTTGGTGTGTTTTTGAGTGAGTTAGGCAGGTTGTATTTATAAACAAAGCAAGAAGTTAACATTATAGAAAATTAATATAAAATTAGCATAAAATCAAAGTAAGTCAAGATGCTGAATAAAAAAAAAAATCAAGTTAGATAACCAAATATTCTAGATGTTTAAGAAATATCAAGCAACAAACTCAAGAAATATTTTGGACGTTTAAGACTAAGTTAGATAAAAAATAGAGAAAGAGTATGCAGAGAAAGCTTCAGAGAAGATGAGAGGGTTAGTGTGTTTTTGAGTGAAATAGACAGGCAGTATTTATAGGCAAAGTGGAAAGTTAATGTTAAAGAAAATCAGTATAAAATCAACCTAAAATCAGACAAAATCAAGATGCTAAGTTAAATAAAATATCAAGTTAGATAACAGAATATTTTGGATGTTTAAGAAATATCAGGCAATAGACTCAGGAAATATTTTTGACGTAAGACTAAGTCAGATAAGAACTTTTTTGGACGTTTAAGAGGGTTGGTGTGTTTTTGAGTGAGGTAGGTGAGTAGTATTGATATGTAAAGCAGAAAGTTAACGTTATAAAAAATTAGCATAAAATCAGCATAAAATCAAGATAAATCAAGATGCTAAGTCAAATAAAATATCAAGTTAGATAACAAAATATTCTAAATGTTTAAGACATATCAAGCAACAGATTCAGAAAATATTTTGGACGTTTAAGACTAAGTCAGATAAGAAATATTTTGGATGTTTAAGATTAAATCAGATAAGGTTAAAGACTTAGTCATTAAGACTATTTCAACTATCACTGGCTGAGAAGAAAAAAAACTATTTCAATTAATATTTTGGATGTTTAAGAGAGTTGGTGTGTTTTTTCCTAAAGTAGGGAAACTGTATTTATAAGCAAAGTAAAAAGTTAACGTTATAGAAAATTAGTATAAAATCAACATAAAATCACAGTAAATCAAGATGCTAAGTTAAATAAAACACCGAGTCAGATAACATAATATTCTGAATGTTTAAGAAATATCATGCAACAGGCAATAAACTCAGGAAATATTTTGAATGTTTAAGACTAAGAGCATGTTTAACCTAACCTTTTTTTAACTTAGAGCCTATTTAGCCTGGTTTTTTTTAGCTTAAAAGCTATTATGAAGTTTTTATGAAAAATAATAGCTTTTAAAATTAAGTTAAATCTGTTTAGTAAATTTACTTTTATGAGTTCTTTTTTATAAATAAGTTGCTTGACCAAATAATTTATAAAAGTTCTAATTTTGATTAAAATTACCATAAAGGGTATTTAATAAATAATTTTCTATTAATCACAAATTCCTTTGTTCATAACGGAAAAAAGTTAATTTTATTTTTTATTTATAAAAAGCATGAAAAGTATTTTTATATAACATAAAATTTATAATTAATAATAAATCATATAAAAATGAAAACAGATAATGTTGGAATTATTTTTAATAGATGAGGACATTTTTAAAACGACAAGAAAAGTTCTCCTAAAAAAGATGCATGTTTTTAAAAAAAGAGGAGAGAAAGCTCCTATCTGAAACTTTTTGTAAAGCTTTTTTTAAAAAATTTTATTTTTTAAAAAAAAACTGCTTATTTTTTTAAGAGCTTTTCTAAATTCTTATTTGGCTTGGCTTTTACTTTTAAGAGGTACATAAACTGAAAAAAAGTCAGGCCAAACAAACACTTAAAAGCTATTATAAAACTCTTATGAAAAATAATAGCTTTTAAAATTAAGTTAAAACTATTTGGTAAATTTATTTTTTATAAACTTTTTTTTATAGATAAGTTGTTTGGTAAAACAAACTTATATAAACTTTAATTTTGGTTAAAATTACCATAAAGAGTATTTAATAAATAACTTTCTATTAATTACGAATTTCTTTATTCAAAATAGAAAAAATTAACTTTATTTTTTCTCTATTTCAAATAAATTTTTGAAAATATAAAAAGCATTTTTAGATAATATAAAGTTTATAATTAATAAAAAATCATAAAAAAAAGTTTCACAAATAATTCATAAGTAACACATAATTCATAAATAACTCGTAAATTAACGATTTATATTTTTCATCAATGCAGCAACTATTTGGTTGCAAACTCTACCCATGTAATTATAATCCAATGCTCTTCTAGAAGTATATGAACCCATTTCTTCCTGATTATTTCTTTCTTCTTGACTCTCAGGAATATAATTGGGATTATAATCACATTTGTCAAACTTCTCATCTATAACACCACACTGTCTAATGTAGTGATGAAGTGTCGTTGTTACAACAATAATCTTTTCCTATTTTATCAACGGAAATGGCTTCATGTCACGTAGAATATGCCATCTATTCTTCCAAACTCCAATTGTTTATTCCATGGCATTTCTTAACGAAGAATGTGCATGGTTGAATGTTTCTTCTATACCTTCTGGCTGGCTGCAACCTCTAAAATCAGGAATGCGATATTTTTCACCTTTATAAGGTGCTAAATACCTTTTCATATTAAGATAACAAGCATCTACTATATAATATTTACCTAAGAAAAGAGTTACAGGTTTAAGTATTAGTTCATTATAAAAATTCAAAAGATAAATATATAGAATGCTAAACTTTATACAATAAAAATTATAAGTTGTACCTTCTGAAGGGTGAGGGAATATGTTTTCGTTTCTTAAGCACAGTTGAAAAGATACGGATGTCATGTGCAGTGCCAAGCCAACCAACAACCAGAAAAGTGAATAGCATGTCAAAATTATACACTAACATGACATTGTGTGTTAGATATCCCTTTCAACCAATAAAATGAATTTGATCATTTGCAGGAGGAATAGCAGGAACATGTGATCCATCTATAGCACCAATGCACCCTTTAAAATTAGGCCCATATCTACGATCATTTTTAATTTTGGATGGAACTTTTGCAAATTGAAAAGCTGAAGCCTTGACAATTTCATTGGCCAGCAAACATAAACTATCTAACACTTCACCAAACTTCCTACTTACAATCTATCTCGATTTTTCAAATTTATTTTGGACATTACGATTTGTTTCGTTGTGTGCACAAGTCCAAAGAAACATAGCAACCGCCTCCAATGCTGTCATGTTTTTAGATGGATGTAACCATCCCTTATTTATCAATGAATCTGTAAGTTGCAATACAGCATGTGATTCCATCCTAAACATTCTATAACTTTCACCTGGAGTTTGTAAAGTTTCACGTACCCAATTCCATCCATCAGAATAATTGAATCTATATCTTTTTTTCATTAAGTATTTCATGTGATATACAATTGTAATAGTAGCTCCTCCATACATGTTTTGATAAAACCTTGCATATTTTCTTCTCTTTACAACTTGTATTAATGCTTTGACTTCATTAGAAGACATCTGTTTGACAATATCAAATACATAAGAAGAAATCCAAGTATATCAATTAAAAACGCAAATATTATTTGAAACAAATTAAATAGTATAAATAACAATTCAAGTAAATATAACATGGATAATGGCAAATTCTTTCAAACACCAATTTAATTAGACATAACAAGTAACACAAATACAAAAAGAAAATAGTTTAAAGTTCAACATCAACCTAAAATAAACAAATCAAATCTTAAACTAATCAACTAGTCCCACCACAATTTTTTGATAGATTATGCTATATTGAATCCAGTTTAGCTTATCACTTAAATTTGGCAAAAAAAAATGAGTCTATTTTCTTCCTTTTTAATAAATTATAGTGTAAAATTAAATTCATCTGCACTCAATCTCTCCTCATTTTGTAGAGATTTCATTGCTCGAATACACTTTGGAATACTATATTGTCCTATGGCTTGTGATGACATTGAAATTTCAACACTTTTAGCTACGTTATGACTTTTTGCTACCTCACATACTCGTTCTAATATTTTTTGCAAGCTTGCTGCAATCCCAGTTTTTGCCTTATCCTTTTCCACTTTTTTTCCCATTTCTTCTTGCACCATTTTTTTCCTCTTGATTTGAGTGTTTACCATAGAGTTGTCATATTCATCACAATTGAATTCTTCAGCGTCAAATTCAACACTGTTTTATAACAGAGTTAGATTTGTAGATCTGACACTATCTTCAACTGGTATACCCATTGCTAGTGTCTATGCATTTTGACTGGTGGCTACTGTATCCCTAAATATAAATTCCAATTCATCAGCATGTTTCAACCCTTGATACTAAAATCTAGCACATTTTGGATTGACCTACACAAACATTAAAGAGAAAAAAACTTTTAAACGACTTACATATGTAAAATAATTTATAGTAGATGAAACATATAAAATTTAAAATACTTACTTTTATTTTGGCTTCCCACCATGTGGCATCAGCTTCGATGGTTCTCGTCTCCTGGTTCCAACCCAAACCTGTTTCTTGACCCTTCAATTGTTTCCATAAAGTCCATTCATTCCTTAGACTATCCAGTCTATTTTTCAATTGTTTTTTGATATAATTTTTATTAGCACGAGTATTAAATTCTTGTACTACAACTTTCTATCTTTTAGTTCTAAATGAAATTCTTGGTTTTTCACACTTACGAATCTCATCTGTACAAACTTGAAGTAAGATTTTAGTAGTGACCAAATCCCACTTTACATTATATTTTGGTTTATCTGAAATTTCAAAATTAAGTGGAGGCATTTCTTGGCTAGCCATAAACTGCAACACAACATATAAAGCAATAAATCTTGTGTCATCACTCAAATAATAAAACACCCAAATTTATGATGCAATCAACAGAATTTAGAAAATGAATGTTGCTATTTTTGACTTATTGTTTTGATAAACTTACAATAATGTTAAATTAATGTCTAATTCATATTATATCATGGTTTGTAAATTTTTCCTATTCCTCAAAAACTGCCCTGAATTCAGTTTGATTTATTATCGAAATGTACACAAGACATCAACCTATTTAACTTCTTTGCTATGATTATTCCCTATCAATTATGACAGAAAGAAGCATCTATCCTTTATAAGTTTTCTAAGCCTTTGTTCCATATCAATAAGTTCCTTCCATGATATGAATTCCTCGCAAGAAGTATCTTTTAAGTTCGAACTTTGCATGAGCAAATCATCTTAATGATTTCTTAAGTCCTCTCCAACTCTAAAAGACTTGGTTAATATGATAAAAACAGAGATGTTTCCATCATTATTTCTTAAAATTGGTGAACTACACAACTTGTATAAAAGCAATTAAGCATTTTTGGATGAAAGTTGTAGGTATTGTGTTTAAGTTAGTCTTATCCCTTGTCAAAAGAAGAAAAAATAGTACCAATGCTTGCAAGTGTTTTTTGTACAGTTTGATTAATTACAAGAACTTTAGTAAAAAAAAAATTTGCCATATACCTATAACGCTTTCAATGGCTTCTTGCTAAAAAGATCTTATCCTTTTTTTTAAATAAAAAATTAATATAAAACTAGATTAATCCATACCTAACAATAAAATTTTGGTTTAATCCAAGTAGCAGAGCAAAACAAGATCTTTGCTTGCCAGTAGGAAAAACGGCAACATGCGATTTTACATTTTTAGTAAATGTTTGATGAAGTTAAAAGCATGTAAGAAAAGTAACAACAAATCATATAGCATTTTTCCCAATGTTTGATGACGCAAAAAGCAAGTTGCAAAAGCAACAACCTAAGGGTACTTGATATGTGGGCACATAGGTTTAATGGCACTTGATGCCTGGTGGAGAATCCAAATATGTTTAATTTGTTATGGATGATAATATGCTTGGATATTTCGTACATGTGGAATGATTTATCAATTTGTGCAGTTATTGGTATATCTAAGAAAATTTTTTTTCAAAATTGAATTACCACAAACGAGCATAAATATTGACTTCTCAATTTTCATCTAATTTATTTCAACAACTATTGACTTATTTGATTTATTTCAATCATAATCAATAAATATTATATACATAAAAAAAAGTTAATAATAAATAAACATCACATAATTATCATATCAAACAAAAAATTAAGAAATATCAAATAATAAAGAGACTTTTCAAAGCCCAAATAAAAAGAATGATAAAAAATAGCATGAAAAACAAAACAGAAAGAAAAAAAATAATATCTGAATGTAGTTTTGATTTTTGGGTTTTCGTTTCTCTTAATTTTTGTAAGAAAAAAAACTCTAAAAGGATGATTTGTAGAAAGGGGGAAAAGGAGAGAATGATTTGTAAAAAGGGGGAAAGGAGAAGGTGATCAATAGGGAGAAAGAGAAGTATTTTTTGAGAGAGAATTTTTCTGAAAAAAAAATAACTCTCCTAAGAAGCTGACGTGTTTTTAAAAAAATGAGAAGAGAAAGCTCCAAACAGTAGCTTTTTTATAAGCTCTTTTTTTAAAGATTTGGTTCTTAAAAAAAAGCTATTTTTTAAAAACTTTTAACAAAATAGTGTTTGGCCAAACTTCTACTTTTAAGAAGTAGATAAGTTAAAACTAAGTTAGGTCAAACAAGCACTTAGTCACTAAGACTATTTCAACTATCACTGGCGGAAAAGAAAAATAATTTCAAGTTACAAAATTTTACTTAGACCCAACCAACATGTATATTCACGCGCAAGAGGGGATCTACATTTTCTCAAAACTTAACCCAATCTCTTATGCACACGAGCCCAATCTTTTTTCCTTGCTTGCAATAAACTCATAATGGGTTATCATATATAAAGCACTTACCTTTTTTGTACCTTGACAATATGAAATATTTAAACTTTATAAAATACATTATTTTTTTAACATAAACATTCTCTACAGATTACTCACAAAGCCTCTCCTCTAAAGAAAGATGAATGAATAGAAAACAGATTGTAGAAAATCCTCTGTTCTATGTTTTGTATTGAGATTTTAAAACATACAATTATTAAAAAATAGTTAAGCTTCTAAAATGACAGCAACCATCAATGCTTCTAGTTTAAAGGAAGTCAAATTAAGAATATCCTGTAGCATCATATTGTCTTCATCATCAAAGCCATGAAAGAATGAATTCGGAAGGAGTTTGGGTCCTAGATGATCTCTGTGATTGCCTTACTAGGCAATTGTTGATAAAAATGGATAAAAGTATATCCATTACTTCCTTAATTAAATTGCTTACTCTTTGGTGGTGGGTCACATTTTTCATGAAAGAAAATAAATTATATTCTTATCAAATGTAGTGCACAAAGTCTCAGTACATTGTAGAATAATAAATCTCGAAGGTCTATATAGGTGGTGGGTCACATTCATAACACTAAATTCTTGTCCTGAAATGATTTTGTAGTGTTTCTAGCAAATGCAAAATTCCAAAGGATATCCTACTCCGATTCCTTGTTAACCTATCCAATTGAAAATCTTTGTCTGTCCCCACTTAGCCCTTCCCACATACAGCTCATTGGGGACCATTCAGTCCAGCTAATGACATATAGCCACGTTTCAGGAATTTTGATCTCACCAAAATGAAAAAGGATAAAATTGGGATTTTGATTTCTTAGGGAGTCAAGGAAACAGACTCAGACTCAAGAGAGTGGCGGTTGCATTTTCGGGAAATATGCTATCGGTTGTAGAGAGTCAGAGATACACTCTTGCAGTTATGACGGTTTGGTGTAAACGAGCTAACTGCATGGCAAAAGACGTGGCAGCCGTTAACGTCTGTCACTTTTTTTTGCTTACTTGGACCTCTTTTTTAAATATTTTCCTTTTGTCTTTCATCTCTTGTAGTCTTGTTTACTATCACAGCTACTGCGGCAGAGGAAATGGGGCGCTCGTAGGAACCTCTATTTTTAAAAATTTTATAATATATGTTTATAATTTCATTTTTAAAATATTTTTTATTTGATAAAATGTCTCACAATTATTAGTTAATAATTAATTTTAATTAATTTAGAGATTAAAATACATCTTATTGTAGTAAAATTATTTTCCAAACCTCACTACTTGACTCACCTTTTGTTCACCCTCAATCACAAAATCTTGACTCCGTCACTGAAAGGTCTTTTTCGATTCTTGATTAAAATTACGTTTGATATAGTGGATGTGCCTCACATTTTTTGTATTTTAATTGAGAGATATCGTATTTTTCATATTTGGTGTAAAATATATCTATGAGAATCTCCTTCTCATAGACCATCACATTTCTACTTACCGATGAAAGATATAGTTGGCAAGAGATACTTTTACATATAAAAAACACATAATATTATTTTTAACTTATAAACTCCATAAAAAATTTTATTTATGTTATTTTACAAAATTTATCTCTTAATAATGCACATTTGCTACCAATTTTAATAAATATTTGTAATGAAATAAGTTTGATTTACAGCAATTGATGGGTGGTTATATTATTTTCATTTTTTTTCCAACTAGTTATCATTAATCCTACAAAAATATATATAAAATCTAACATATAACCAGATTTTGGGAAGCTATTTTCTGTAGATAAAATGAAACAAAATACATACCTATACCTAACACTCATCCCTAATTTGCAAAAAATGTTATGATTTGTAAGAAATCATTACATTGGTCTCACATGAAAAAAATAATAGTAATAGGGCAAGATAAGAATTAAGTAAAAATATAAGGGTCAATTAATGCAAAAGTGCAAAAATCTAATCCACCCTTAGTCTTATCCCGACCTTTTTCAGTTTCTACGCTCATTTATATATACCTACTCAAAGACTTCTTACTTCATTATCGCAACTACCACCCTACTCTCACACTCTCTCGGTCAAACCCGAAGATCCGAAACCCGAATTTAAATCTTAGTAAAAACGATGGTGGGAGACCTCCGTTTGTGCCCATGTTTCGGGTCTCGGGGCTCGGAAGAACCGGAAATGGAACTAGACCCGGTCCTCCTTGTCTCCGGAATGGGAGGGTCCATTCTTCATTCAAAGAGGAAGAAGTTCGGATTCGAGACCCGGGTTTGGGTTCGGATCCTGTTTTCCGATTTGGAGTTCAAGAAGAAGCTCTGGTCTCTGTATAATCCTGAAACAGGTACTCTTTGTTTCTTTTTGTTTTATCGTTAGCTTGCATGCATGTTTTGTACGTATAGAAATGTCTGTTCTTTGTTGGGTTATGTATATTTTTGTTTTTGTTTTTTTCCTGTTTGGTTCTTGGGATAGTGGAGGACAAGGAGGGAAAGGTTAAAAATTGGGTTTTGTATAACAATGAAGTTTGTTGTTTTTCTGTGTAAAGTTTTTGTTTGATATGAAAACATGAAGGGAAAGATTAAGTATGACATTTTTTATGCTGGCTTTTGTTTGGTTACTGCCTAAGTCAACAAAATAATAAGTATCTTAGCTGAATCGGAATTTTTTTTATTATAATTGATTCTATGTCTGGATATTTCCCTCCATCTTTTTTGTAATTTCTATTCATTTAGTCACAAGGGTCATGAAACAGGTATTATAGGAATTTACAATGCCCTGTATAAGCAATGGGACCTTTCCTATAGACCTAGATCAGAACCTCCATCACCTGATATCTCTACTCAAATGACTCTTTCACAGAGTATGCAATGTGCTTCCTGCAGCTTCAGCAACTAAAGACAACCAACAAACTTATTCATATTGATTCTTTCTAACGATAAATAATTAGTCCTTATTGTCCTGATTGTTCTGACGGGAAAGTCTTTATTCTTGATCATTCCCAGCTCCCCCTCTTCTCATAATGTTCCTCATGTGGTACTTTTTGTACAATATTATTGGTTAATTCCTTTGATTCCAGTTTGAAATGTTTGGAAGCTTGAAATTATGGGTATGCTTACCACTGGTAATATTGTCCTTTAAATACTGGATACGTGTAATCATTATTTATTTATTTATTTTTTGTTTGGATTTGTCTAAATGAAGCTTCTCCTTGGCATTAAAGCGCTTGTGTTGAAGTTGATGGATTTGTTATTTTCAGGTTATACTGAATCGTTAGATGATGACATCGAGATTTTGGTCCCTGATGATGATTATGGGCTATATGCAATCGATATACTGGATCCCTCCTGGGTAAAATCAGCTCTTCTCTTTAATAATTCTTGCTATTTGATGAAGCAATGTAGTCCTTTAAGCACAATGAAGTGTTCTGTTTGCATTCAATAAAAAAATTAAAATACCACATTGGAGACCATGACTTTGTCAAAACTATAAAACATCTATTATAGAATTTTTAAACAGGGTGGAGGCTGAATATTCAAGATCCTAAGAAGCGTTAGTTTGCCGAGTGCTAATGTCTCAAATTCAATTTTAATTTATATGTATGACAAAGTTTCTTAAAAGCTTCAGTGTATCCAGTCAATCTCTGGGAATTTATCATTTTCATATTTTTGGGTCAAATTCATGAGCATTTCTAGCAAGTTTTGAAAATTCATCTTTGCCATTTAATCAGAAGTTGTTTGAGTCCATCTGTATTTTTGAAGTTGCTTGATCACCTATTTTTGTACTCCTTGAGGGGATCTGGTAGAAGTGTTTCAAGAAGAGAGTCAGTCCTTGTTCCTAAAGGCATGTATGGCATAAGTTTGTGTAAGAGAGTGTGCACGCAGATTAGCTGCTTCAACTTTGTTATTCTTTGCTCCACCACAGATTGACTGAAGGAGCTATATTGGGAAGTGTTTGAGCCATAGCTGACAGCGCACGGTTGTAACCCTTGTTGCCCCTCTTAAGTTTCATTTTTTATAGGTTTGTCTTGACAAATGTTCTCTCCCTTCCTGCTATTTTTGCTCTGTGCTGATATTGCAGCTAATTTTGAATTGTCTTCATATACAGATTTTGTCGGTTATTTTTTGTTTCACCTATCTTGCACTTTAATTGAGTATCTATTTCAAACTTGATGTAACACACCCTCATTGGAATGGAAATTTGTCAGTGAAAACACATCTTTGAACAGACAGGGGGTCACCTTTCTTTTTCTTCTTGATTCGGTGATCATCACCTGAATAGCAATCCGGTGTTAGTCTTGCTTAATCTCTCTTGCTTTGATGCTTCATAGATTGCCATCTTTCTCTTTGTTCCCTACTTTTCAGCATTTCATCCCCTGAATTCACAATCCCATTGTTGATATTTCCTTACTTTCTACATCGTTTGATGTGTTACCAGATCTCAATTGTTGTTTTGGTCTTGGGACATCATTATTCCTTGCTAGATTCAAGCTTGATAGAATGAAATGAATTCTGTAAGGATGTCTATAGTCGTCTAGATTTATTTCATTATTTTCTGATATCAGATCAATGGCAGGGCTTTTTTCTAATTCTGCATGATAAGTGCTCAACATCATTGTTGTGAGACTCATTCTTCCCATAAAGCTCTATCCAGTAGAACAGGCTTACACCCCAAGAGAGTCCCAAGTTTAAATTCCTCTTATGTTTGAGTAAATTGTCAGATATAAAAAGGAAGAAAACTTCTTCCAAGCCTTCAAGTCTGTTGGTGGCCATTTCTGATCTGGCCTTGTAAGTTGGTCATTACTCATGTGATAATTATTTGCATGCAACTTTTCTTTTTTGGTGCAAGGGAGAGCACTAAGGCTTGATCCTATTATTTGCATGCATTTGACAAACTATGGATATAATGTCATTTATAGATTTATAAATCCTATTAAGGCTAGTTGTATCTGACAATCTATAAATTTATAAATCCTATTAAGGCTTCCCCATCTGCTTCGATCACTTTTTGTGCATATTATATATATATTCATATTTGGAAACTGGAAGGGCTGGCTTGGTTGGAATAGTTAAGTTTAATCTCCATTACTCAATGTGAGACATGATTGTTGGTTAAATAGTATGACAGAGGTTGTTCCTTCATTCTATTTTGGGTGTTTTCAGTCCTTGTCTCTTAACTGCAAGATCAAACTATCTTTATCTGTTATTTATTTCTGATATCGTATCTCTTGATCCTCCAGCTAGTTAAACTTATGCATTTGACAGAGGTGTATCATTTTCATGATATGATTGATATGCTAGTTGGATGTGGGTATAAGAAAGGAACCACATTGTTTGGATATGGTTATGATTTCCGCCAAAGCAATAGGTAACTCATTTTCAACTGCTCAGTTAAGATTTTTAGTTATATAAATGACTATATCTGGTTGTGTTTATACTCAGATCATGCCCGGAAGTTACTTGAACTTCCTTGATCTTGCTCTATATAGGTTTTGGTTACATGGATGCATGTTAACTATTGGCAGGATTGACAAATTAATGGAAGGTCTTAAAGTTAAGTTGGAAACTGCACACAAGGCTTCTGGAGGCAGAAAAGTTAATATTATCTCACATTCGATGGGAGGACTGTTGGTGCTATGTTTCTTGTCACTTCATAATGATGTGCGCAGTTTTTCTCTTGGTGACTAGTTGAAAATCATTTATAAATTTCGTGTTAGCTTTGAAGAAAAAATGAAGTCCCATCAAAGTTGATATTGTTCAATGGGAGGATTGCTAGCATTCTGTTTCATTGATAGAAGTGATAAGTTAATTGTTCATTGGCAGGTATTTTCCAAATATGTAAATAAGTGGATTACCATTGCGTGCCCTTTTCAAGGTAATTTCCTGCACATTAAGCATTTGAGTTTAGAAACATGCACTTTGCAGCTTTTTAGTGCAAAATGTAGGCACATATGATGGACATGAGTTGACAAATAACTTTGACGTGTCTACTTTAGATTCTTTAGAAACGTTGCTTTCATTCCTAGAGATTTGGAAACCACAACTATTCCATGTCAGCGATCATTTAGTGGTTGTTTTGGTTCTTAATTATTAAAGATAGTGGCAAATTTACTTAAGGGACGTTTACCACCATCAAAGTTTTGCTTACTTAACAAATGTAAGATATTTTTTTTTTCTTTTTGAGCTTCCAAGATTGTAAGTGAAAGGTGTATATTGTGCAATAATATTGAAAGCTCATGCTGCTTTAAGTTTTATACGTTGATGTTTTGTTCTTGCTCTTCTTAGTGGCACACATAATTTATTATCTTTTGCAGAGAAAAGTTGTTAGAATGTGTCCCATGAATGACTTGAAATATAATGCGTTCTAAATGATGGAAAATGAAATTATCGTTAAACAGACTAGCAACAGAGATTTTTATATTCTCTTTGGCTACAGATTTTTAGCTACTTTTGATACATTGTAATTGACAATCATGCTAAGCAGTGCCAGGCTGATAATTATGCAGATGCATATACCCGCTTCCCTTGATAATTAATCTTCAGCATATAACTAAGATATTTGTACTCAATATATTTATATATTTTTCACGACTTATAATAGTTGCACTTTTAGTGTTCCATTGTTTTGAGTTTAAAACAGGATCTTACAGTATTACTCTTTCAATTTCCTTTTTCTCCTTGATATTGTTCTCCACTCATTATGGCACCATCAAATAATTTCTTTTCATTGCTGCATTAACTGATTGAATAATCAGAAAATATCATGTATCATTCTTGCCTATGCTTTCACTTTTCACCACATGAATAATTCATGTTGCCATTTTCCTATCGAACTGCTATGACTTGAGCACGTAAACCCATGACATGTGTCTTAACTTTCCAAACTTTGTTTACATCTATGAAGTGAGTTGGCTTTATAAGTTGAACTATAGATTGGTAGTGGAAGTCCTGATGATATTATTTCAATTTCATCTGTCTTCTTACATTTTTTGTGTTAGCAACAACTTCTGCCATTCAGCCTTTCTTGTGGTTTTTTATTATGCTAATTTTATTTAGGGTTCCCTTACATGAAGATTGTAAGGTTGAATTTGTGCTTTTGCTTGACTCAACTAAGTGCTCATCCCACTAGTTTGCTTTTGCTTGGTCTCATATGATGGTATATCAAAAGGGACCAATATCTCAAAATTGAAAAAGGCTAGTCATCCTGTAATATCGTTGGATAACTTCCCCCTCCATCCCACCTTTAATATCCAATCGGTTATCACAAATTCTCAAATATGCTTAACAGGTGCCCCAGGATGTGTCAATGATTCTCTCTTAACTGGATTGCAGTTTGTTGAAGGTTTTGAAGCCTACTTCTTTGTATCAAGGTGGACGATGCACCAACTGGTAATTTCTAAATTCAGAGTGGTTGGCCTTGTAGATGACAAATGGATATTTGATTTTCAAGACGAAGATATCTTAAAAGCGTTGAAGATGGATACCAATTTATCATTAAGTGCTTCTCTTCTTTTTTGTTTGTCAGATTAGCAATCAATCTAACCCACGTAATATTCTGTTAATGCATAGTAATTATCTGACATGCTTAGGGATTTGCTTGCCCAAAAAATTTAAGTTGAGGATGCTTATGTTAGTGAAGGTACTCTTTCCAAAGTGTTCAATGCCTATCTTGAAGCTAAAGCTGGAAAATCATGTCATATGCTGGCTGTTTTGGGCATAATTGGGTTAGATATGTGGTTATATCTGAAAAGCCAGTTTATATGAAGAGAAATATAAAGTTTTCTTTTATATAGAGATATAAAGAGAAATGTAAGCTTGGCTGAGGAATGCTTTTTGGCAAGCCGAATTTTTTGGGTAAGAAAAATATGGTTTTTGCTGGTTAAAAGTGTAAATAATTTGAATTGTTGGAAAGTAAAGGCAAAACACATGTTGACTTAGTGTAACTTAGGGTAGATGAACAAAATAATCATGTACACTGTATTACTGTAGCCACATTTTTCTAGCACCACAACTACTGCCACCTGTACCATTCAAATTACTATGTTGTTACCATCTTTTTGCTTCTGCTTACGCAATGGTCGCAATTGCTCTAATTACTGTATGGTTGAAATATAAGTCCTATTACCTGTAGAGTGTAAATGTCTAAAACATGGAAGTAATTCTTTCTAATGTCCAAATATTTTCATGACAGTCTATTTGTTTTCAATTTTATGCCTGATTTTCACATTTTCTGTAAATTACTTCTAATCTTCACAACAATTAAGGGAATAAATAAAATTAAATAGGACATTTGAATTTGGGGAGTATTTTCTACTACATGATGCTTGAAATTTTTTTGTTGAGATAAGTACATGTGCTTCCTGTACACCCTGGAATGCAATGTTGGGAATGGTTACTTTCACGTTGTACTTCAAACTGACTTTTGTGAACTCTGACTTGATTGTCTAACAGTTCTTTAATATGGTGACTAACTCATCTGCTCGCTGCTTCAATATTATTTATGATTGTGGTTAATTCTTTACATGCTATGAGCAAAGTGACAGTTTGGTTTAGCATCTCGTTCATATTATAGAGCACATCCAGGAAAATCACATTAATTGTTATTTGTTAGTATCCCCACCTCAATAACCACATGATGAAATATGGCAGCAATTTTTGGTTTAGCACTTTCATTAGCCTTTGTTTATTTATGGTTTTTGTTTTATGTGTAGTTGGTTGAGTGCCCATCAGTCTACGAGATGTTGCCAAATCCAGATTTTAGTTGGAAAATGCAACCACAAATTAATGTTTGGCGAGAGCATTCTGAAGATGGGGAAACTTCTGTTAAACTGGAGTCGTACAGCCCAACTGAAAGCATTGTTCTCTTCAATGAAGCATTGAGGCATAATGAGGTGATTAACTTTGCTTTACTTATCTTTCAAAAAAAAAAAAAAAACCTTTGCTTTACATATTCTTCATAAAAGAAAAAGAACTTTGCTTTCCATATAGCTTGAGAACACTGTTTTTTTTTTTTTTTGAAAATTAGCTTGAGAACACTGTAACTCTTGTAATGAAGGTGGTGAACCTTTTTTGTTGCACTACTCCCTTGTCTCTCTCTCTTTCCCTGCTTGTATACCTTGTTTAAAAAAATTATGATACTTAACCTGACAAGCCATTGGTCCTTGACAAGAGATGTTTGATCCATCTCTGCTTTCATTTGGAATTTCTTGATCACAAGTATGAGTGATTTTATTTTGTAATTATGTCTTAACTGACATGGAGAGTTCTGCTTAGTCTCTTGTAAGTGCATTTTCTTGCTTTAAGGGAATATCTGCTTGAAAAATAAGAAAACTGTACCTCAGTGTTGGAAACATTGAAGTGTAGGTCTTGATCACTTCTCATAGACTTATCTCTAAGCTGGACAAAATATAAATGTTCTTTTAGCCAGGTTTAAATCTTATTTATTTAGGATGCCTATGGGAACTAAATGAAGATTAGAGCAAATCATGATTAAGAATAATAATTAAGGGGACAGGAGTGATGGAGGGAAATTTACTGACTTCAAAATTCTGTAGACAGATTTGCTGGACTCAAATAGAATAAGGATAAGCCAGAAAAACAATTTAAACAGAAAGCATTTTAACATTCTATTGTTCAAATTACTATGTTGCTCAGACTCTTCATTTTCCTTGAAGAACCTGTGTCGGGTGCCTATCTGATGAACATGGATATGGAGGTCTGACTCTCCAGATATAAAGAAAAACTTGCAAAAAGTTGAGCATACCATTGTTGGACACATGCCCATATCCCACACTTACCCCCGAGTCTGAGTAACATACTCAATTAACCCTTTCTCCCTCTATACTTCTCCCAATCCAAACACAATGTAATATCCTGCATACATTTTAGTTACTAGAAATGAAAACTTGATTAATTGAGTAGTGCTGAAAGAATAACACTTTTATCTATGCTTCGAACCAACAAAAAAAAAATGATTTAGTCTTCATGCTGTGGAATGAGAAGCCAGTTTGAAGTAGCAACAATCCTGGAAGAAAATTTTTCTGTTCCTTCAGTATGAATTCTTGGCCAAACTGATGAAAATGAAAGTTTTTATTGAAATCCCAGATGGTGGTTACTTCTTTTGTAGCAGGTCTGTCAGGTCACTATTTTCTACAACTTACAATTCACGTGTTACTCTTTAAGTTTTTCTTCTTGCTGCCAAAATTCTCAACAAAAGGGGTGTTTGTTCTGTCATATGTAACAGAATTCCTGACTTTTAACTCTAGATATGATTGATAATTGCTTACTGGATCTGTTAAGCTACTCATGTCTGTTTAGGGTTCTTTGCTCTAAATATCAGTCTTGTTGCTGCCAAAATTTTTGTAGAGTTTATGGTTGTTTTTTCACATTCTTCTTTGCACCTTCTATAATCTAATATTTAATTCTTATTTTGCCTATTGCTGCCACTTTTTTTTTTTGGGTGCTGTTGCAGTTAAATTATGGTGGGAATACAATAGCTTTACCTTTCAACATTTCCATCCTTAATTGGGCTGCTGGTACACGCAAAGTTATCAACAATGCTAAACTACCAAGTGGAATCTGCTTCTATAACATTTACGGGACATCTTTTGACACACCATTTGATGTTTGGTATGTGATTGAATTGCTTTGTCAGTTAGGATTTTGTTTATTATAAGAGCATTTGAGAGGGATATGAAGTCTCTAAATAGAATCCTTGACCTGTTTTTGGCTACTCTGTACATGATGAATAATTACAAGATTAAGAGCAAGTAAAATGTAATAATTATAGCATTTAACTACATAAAAATTCAAGAGATCCAATTTTGAGATATGTAAACTTCAATTGGGAACTTATGCATGTGTTTTAACTTAACTGAAATTTGGTGAGATCCCAGGTTGTTGTTAAATGGTGTTATATTTCTGCATTGGCATTGTTTGGTGTTTGTTGTGGCCTTATTCTAGGATTAGCGTCCCTATTGGTTCAACTTTAAACATGCATTTATGAATGGTTGACTCCTATGATTTGGTAGATATCATCCTTGAATTTGTTAATTAATATATGCCACAAAAAGTGTTGGGACAAATAGCATTACTCAATTTGATATTAGTACAATTTTAACTGGGAACTAATGATCCATATCAGAGATGAATTGTTTGTTTGATAATTCCTAAATTCTAGTTACCAAATGTACAAAGATCAACTTAATTTCAGTAATTTTAAAGTTGAATTACCCTCCTCCCCCTCTGCAATTAAAAAAAGAAAAAGACTAAAGGTTCACACAAAAATATTTTCTTCTTTCATTTGAAAGAAGAAATTGAAATTTGCTTTATATCAGTTTTAAAGACTGGCTTATTAACGCATATGACATTTATTTGCAGTTATGGTACAGAAACTTCACCAATTGGGGACCTGTCAGAAATATGTCACACAATGGTGAGTTTTGTATTTGAGTTTATAGCATCCAATTCCATGTTAGCTTGATCCTTAGCCCATGATTTGAACCATAACAATATTGCTGCTTAAATCTAGATTGTTATTTTAGCCCCCTTATAAGTTATAATGTATTACTGTCTATCCCAGCTATAACTGCTTCTTTACTCTTTTGTACCCAAGAATTTCCTCCCGATTTGGCTCAATATTCATCAAAACTAAGGTACCACCCTCTGTATCCTTACTGTTTCTGTACTTGTTTTTTCCAGCCTCAATATAGTTACGTAGATGGAGATGGAACTGTTCCTGCAGAATCAGCAATGGTACTCTCTTTAACTATTCATTAAATTCATTTATTAACCTGAATTTAATTAGAGAAACTTTGTGATGGTCCTTGGCATAATTGAAATTCAGCAAATCATTTTTTATTAGACAAGGATTTGATTGTTATGTACCTGCAGAAAAATGGTCAGGTTTAGTGACATGGCACGTGGTAGTATGAGAACATGAAAGGAATTTGAAAGACTAATTAGCTTCTATTTGTATACATTTCTATGTTCATAACATATTATAAAAGGGACTAGACAAAATGAATAGTATCTTACAATTAGACAGCTGCTATACTTGTCTTAGTTTACCAACAAGGAAATATACCATATTTAATATTCATTCAAAACCCTGTCTTAATATCTTCCAAATCATTCTCCTGACACAATCTAGCATATACTACATCATGACATGAGAATCAGGATAACAGATGCAGCAAAATATAAACTATAGTTAACCGTGTCAACACAAGTAGGAGGAAGTCAACATTCTGGGGTTGTCTAAGATGCATGGAGTTTTCAAATTTAGCGTATGAAAGGATAAGCAAACAAATATTCATATAGGTTAAGTAGTTTCAGAATCCTTCTAAATTTTGAAGGAATGATTTATTGCTTGAATTCAATAGACCTCTTTGGCAGTGACTGGAAAAAGTTGCCTTCCCCTTCTCTCATTCTCTGCCCTACAGTTCTCATCATTTATCTTGCCTCATATGAAATTATACGTTATTGAAGCCAAGCATGTCAAGTTATCATCAGTGGGCTATCAGTTGTTTGAGAAGGTAATCTTATATCAGGAGCATGGTCCCTGGTTACCACAGTAGTCAACAATCAGGAATCAAGGCAATAGAGTTCAAAATCATGATTGTTATAATTGTTGCTGTTCCATCTGGTATTTCCAAGTGGTTTTCTTCATTACTTGATGAACCATTGTTATGTGAATATTGAATGAATACTTTTTTCTCCAGCATGTACCATTAACCGAACAAAGTTTCTATCTTTCAGGCAGATCGATTTGCTGCAGTTGAGAGAGCAGGAGTTGCTGCCAGTCATCGAGGACTTTTATGTGACAAAACAGTATTTAAACTTATTCAAAAATGGTTAGGTGTTGAGCAGAAGGTCACCAGGAAGTACTCAAAGACTTCCAAAGTGGCAGATGCTTCTTCAAACTAGAAATTTTTTGCTACTTTTTTAATGGCTTGAACATGTTAGTCTTAACATGTAGTATTTATCAAACATTGTCCATGATCATGCAAATAAAAGCAGTATACAGACTCATTATATATAGCAACATCAATATCAAGTTGATGCATTCATATTTTTTTCTGCCTTTTCAATTGCATAGATAATAAAAGATAAAACAGTTTCATCCCCAAAAAAGGATTTGGAAACATTCATCCAAAAGGGATTAATACTCATTGTTTTAGGTCCATGAGACATGAATTCATGAACCATACAGGTGCGCAGGATGATTCTCATCTTGCAAGGTTCACCGTCTCTTATTTCTCCCTCTTACAAGCAGAGTTTTGAAGAACGAACACAACTGTTTCCATTTTACGTCCCAAAATCACTTTACGTTAATGGTAACATAACAAGTGCATCATTTGATTTGTTAGTCCAAAACACCTTTATTTATTTATTCTTCTCTCAAAACTCTTTTTTGCCCTCTCTTTAGAGAATCTAAATTCTATCTCTTTAGGATCATTTGACGCAGGAGAATTTATCACAATTTCAATCTCCACTTCTTTACGTATTGATTTGGAACTCATTTAGAGTTTTAAGAAAAGAAAGCACTTTCAAAACACCAACACCTTCATTGGGAGGGATGATAAGGGAAATCAAAAGAAGAATCTATTTCTCTTATCAGCTGTCTCATTCTCACATAAAAATTGATTAATCAGGAGGATGATAGTGCATTAAAATTACAAGAACTAGGAGGAAAGAATCAAATTGTCCCCCTAAGTACACAGGCCACAAATGGCATAGCTAATTTAATGCAAGTAATGAAAAACAAGTGTAAGCTATGGCTTCCATGAGGATAGAGGTCCAAAACTACCACTTGGAATGAGTGGAAACAAAGCTGTAAATCCAAAGGATTTGATTTTGGAAATGTGGATAAAGCATTCCCATTTCAGCACAAAATGTACAACCAAAATAAAGCAATTTAGTATAAAGAAACAAGGTTTATGCTTGTAAAATATGATTCATGCTCAATGGATAGTTTCAAAATGAATAGAACACCAGGTCAAACATTGTTATAATCTCAAAATGCTCCAAAAAAACTAAAAGGGCAGAAAGGGAATTACTTACTTCATATCCTTTCCGTTCCTAGGCAGGGCAAGAATCATATGCTGTTTTGGTGCTCAAGTTTCTTACCTAAAAAAATGTAAGCAGATGAAAGGTGATAACAAAATTATTTTAGGAAAGATGCGAAAGTTTGACATAAGGTTGCTCAAGATCTTTAGCTTGTCGGCTTCTGGACAAGTTTTGCACTCATTTCCACCACTAATACTACAACAGAGAAACACTTGACTCAAATCTATATTCACGACGCTTGCTCTCTATTTTGTATAGAACCTTGGAAAGGATGCAGGAAAAATTATTCACTTAAACAAATTAGATATATGGAAAATTTTATAATAGACTGGGTACACTATTCAACAGAAGTTTTTTTCTTTTTGCTCGGTACTGTTCACGAGAAGTTACTGAAAGTAAATGAATGAAAATGAAAGAAAACTGATTGTATATTATCAAAGAACTGCCCTGGCAATATGATTTTCTCTAATGCTACAACTTTCATTGTAGCGTTTAACAGTGACTCGACTACTTCCTGCTTCTTTACTGAGCCCTTTCTTCCTCATTATATCTCTCAAGTTGTCAACAGAATCCCACCTTCCAACAGCAGCATAGAAATTTGAAAGAAGCACATAATTCCCAGGCTTATCTGGTTCTAATTCCAACAGATGCTTCGCAGCAAACTCACCTCTACCAATATCTTGGTTAAGACTACAGGCGTTTAGCAATGCGCTCCATGTTAGAGCCGTAGGCTTGATACCATTCTTAATCATATCATCTAGAAGAGACCATGCCTCGTCTATTTGACCAGCCCGACCTAAAACATCAATGAAGCAAGCATAATGTTCTTGATCCGGGTTAAGACCATACTTCTCCCTCATTGAATTAAAACACTTCCGACCTTCTTCAACTTGCCCTGAATGCCCACAAGCAGATAAAACAGCAAGAAATGTTACAGAATTGGGCACAACTCCTTTGCCTTCCACCCTCATCTGCTTGAACAGCTCAAGAGCTTCAAGCCCATATCCATGACTCCCATATGCATCTATCATGCTTGTCCATGAAACCACACATTTGTGTAAAATGCCATCAAATAATGATCTTGCATTCAAAATCTTCCCGCACTTTGCATACATATCCAATATAACATTACATAACTGTGTATCATCAGTAAACCCATAACGTAATGCCACACAGTGGATTTGCTTTCCAATCCATAAATCTACATTTTCAGAGCAAGCTCCAAGAGCACTAGTAAGTGCAACAACATTGGGTCTCATTTTACTCATAATTGAAAATGCCTCTCTGAACTTTCGATTTTTAATGCATCCTCTTATCAAAGAATTGCATATTACATTGTCCATCATATTGTTTAAACTAGAGAAAACTTTCAGGGCTTCACTAATACACTCCACATCTGAGTAAAAGTCAATGAGAGCAGTACTCAGAATCACTAAATCACGGCCGAACACAACAACCAAACCATGAATCTGCTTTCCTTGTTCAAAAGCCTTTAAAGAAGCACAAGATTTTAGCACAGAACACAAAGTGAACTCGCTAAGCTGCACTCTTTCCCTTCTCATTGTCGCAAAAACATCAAGTGCTTCTTTAGCAAGACCCTGCCTCAAAAAGCTTGAAATCAAAGCATTCCATGTCACAACATCCTTCAGTTCAATTTCTTCAAATGCCCTAACTGAATCACCCAAGCATCCATACTTCGAATACAAGTTCATTAATGCAGTTTTGGCTACTGTTCCCGCATCCACACCTGTCTTAATCATTAGTCCATGCACTTGCTTTCCATGTTTTGTGCCCGGCAAAGAAGAGCAGGCACTCAAAACTGATGAAAAAGAATATGCATTAAGGTCACAGCACGAAAGATGCATGTGACAAAAGAGAGTCCACGTTGCTTGAATGTTGCCATTACGAACATACGAGCCAAGTTGACTATTCAATGAATAGATATCTTGAAGGGGCAATTCATCGAAGGAGTGGCGGATGTGGGCATATCGTTTCTGAAGCTTTATCATCAAGACTTCCTTTGGAGCAATAGCTCGAAGGTTTCTGGTCGGGTAACTAAGATAATGAATGCAACAATAAGACACAGACATAAATCTACGAGACCAAAGGCCACTCTATCCATGAAACTGCAATTTATTAAGTTTGATCTTAAGAAACTTGGGCAAGTCCGAGAGGTCGGTTTTTCCAGCTTCCAGGGCTTGCATTCCACGATGGTCAATGGCTGAGTGAATGAGAGCCAAACAAGCCAAAAGACTGACAATCAAGCTCAATGGTTGAGGCTTAAGGTCTTTCAAAGCGAAGAAACCATCTACAAAAATCAACCTCAGCTTTTAAGAAGATATACCCACAAAATTTAAAACTGAGATAAAGTTCTACAATCAAAAAATTTAACTCAAGAACCAATGAATTTCCACTCCACACAGTTCTAGTTAAACACATCAACCCAAAGATACAAAATTTAATCTCACAGGAGAAAGTTAACTTCTAAATCAAACCCAACAATCAGACAGGACTCAATTAAAAATTTTCCCTTCTTTTCTCATCAACCAAGAACAAAATATAGTATACAAATTTTATGAACACTAAAAGCTATGGAGAGTCATAAGGTGAAAAAATGGATAGACTTGCCTGATAAAATCAGCATGACAACTCTGTTTGCCTCTGCATCCTCTGTGCAAAATCCAACTGAAACGGTTGGGTCGGGTCATATTGGAGGGGGCTTTTGGGCCGTGGGTTGGGTCGGTTCATATAGGAGGGGGTTTTGGGCCATGGGATGGGAAAGGAAAGGGTTGGGTGGTTGGGTCGGGTCAGGCCGCCAGGGCAGTTGTCTTTAAGTATTTTTAGTATTTATTATGTTCATAAAATTTTATAATAAATATACTAATGTAAAGCTTTTTAAATGGACATATTGCATACTCAGCTATAATTTTAATAATTTGAATAATTTATTTAATCATATAAATATAAATAAATGAATTAAAATGTTACAAACTACTTAAGATATTAAAGAGATTTTAGTAGTCAAAAAAGTAAATTTAAAAATAATAGAATCAAGATTGAAAAGCTCAGATATAATATTTTATGCTAATCAAAATGTATAATAATCAATGAATTAATAAATTGGAGATAATTTTTATTTTAATATATTGAAATTTATCAATTTTTCAATTTTGATAGTTTTATCATATTTTACATCTAAAAATTATTAATTTAGTAGAGTATATTAATTTGACATTATTCATCCAAATAAATGAAACCATTAAACTTATGCTGCAATGATGGCTACATGAAATCCACTTGAAACTTTAAACTACACTACAGTGAATGTTCAAACTTGATATGATTTAAATTTGAGATATCTTAAATTCGAGAAATCTTTATTAATCCTAAATATATCATTAATACAAGCTCCTGAAGATGAGCAGCATATAAATATATCATAAAATACTAAAATTTGAAATAATAGAGAAGAAAACATAGCTATATATAGTCTTACTCCTACTACTCAATAAGGAAAGCGAAAACATTGCTAATTCCCCTTCCTTTGAGAACATTATTGACCATAAAAACCTAACCCTAGGGAGACCTTCGAGGTACTCTTTATTAATCCTACTACTTGCTTTCCTAGAAGCACATATATAATATAGAAACTAAGCTAATAAAAAGGAGACCTATGAGGTGCTCCTTTCCTATGGCGTGCTCTCACAGCTGCAGCTTCTGCAAATTGATCATATGCACTCTGGACACACAAAGCTGCTTCATCATCAACCTGCAAATCAAAATTACATCATATCATGTACGTAATACATATTAACTAGACTATTCCACTTATATTATAAAACAATGCCAACACTAAAATAATCACAGTAAGTACATATAATTAAGAAGGAAACAAAACTCTTACCTTGCACTGGATCGAACAATACCTTGTTACTGAGCCACCTGCTCTTCGACATGCACATTGATCCTTTAGGTCAACATAAACAACAGTATGACGATTGTGGGTGTGGTTCTTAATGTCAGATACATCAAACAGACCTTGCATGTCATGAACCCTTACTCCCAATCGGTATGATGGTTTGAATACCTGAAACCAAAAAAGGTTTGTATTAGAAGTGAAATATAATTATATATTACATATGTTATACACCTACGTAAAGGAATGAAGGAAGTTATATACTTGAAAATAATCATGATTTCCGTGGTCACTAGAACGATTCTTGCATCTCTCACAGAAAACAAATGCCATCATGCAATCTTTGCAAAAATAGGTCGACGTCCTCGAACTCTGGCAGTGATCACATGGCTCATAAAATTTCGATTTTTGCTGTTGCAAAGCCATAAGCCATGATAGTTCAAGGAGATTTTCCATGGCTCTACTTTAATTTGTAGTTATTCTATATATGTGTAGTGCATGCATGTATGCTTCTCTATTACATATCTATTTATATACATATTATTACGTGAAATTCTCTGAATACATATTAGGGTTTTTTTATGATGGCTTATTGTTCAAGACAAAATATATATTTTAGGTATATTTGTTCATATTTTCAAATAAATAAGGATAAAATCAATTAAAGTTTCCTAGCTTTTTGCTTGAGTAATAAATTAGGGCTGCACTGCCATTAGTAAAGTATTTTTATGATGGCTTGTGTAGGCTAAATTTAAGTTAAATTATAAGTTATTGAATATATGTTCGAATCTTCTGAATTGTGCTAATTAAATGCTTGTTAATTACAAATAGATTTGTCATATTAGAAAGATTATGAAAATTTTGGAGACTGATCTATAGTTAGTGGAAAGTAACGATCGTGTATTAGGCTTTGATAGTGTTTTCCTAACGTGAGTTAGGCCTATTCGAACATCGGTCTGGGGATCTTTAAACTGGGCCTAGAAAGCTTGTTTCTTTGTGGTACTTAGCCGGAAAAAGCTTATTTTGGTAGTAGACTATATGCCAACCAAACTATTACTTACAAGAAGTTGTCGAGTGGGCTTACTTGTTTTGGGCTTCACTAGGGAAATTTCTTTTTGCAACTTGAAGAACAAATGTGGGTTGCACATGCACAACAAGTTGATTGTCATAATTCATACACATGGGAGGAAAATCAGCTTTAGCCATACGCAATAGCATGCAGCTAGGCTAGGTGTATACATGCTCATGCATTGTCTGTTTCAATTCACAAAGAAATTAAAAACACTAAATTTACACACACGCCAAGGAAAGATCAGCATAGGCCATGGGGTTTCAATAATATAACACACTTATATCCAAAACATGGGGTTTGCAATCTTCAAGAAAAATTTTGAGCTTCTCTTCCTTCTTTCTTTTCTTTTCTTTCTTTTTTTATAAAAAACTATATGTAATAATTTCTTTTACGATCTAAATCTTCTTCAATTATAGCAAATGAATAGAAAGTTTAGTAGGGTCCAAGTCAAAAAAGTTTGAATCCCAAACAGAACTTCTAACCCTACTGAGGGTTTCGGGGTTAGTATATCAAAGGTGAACGAAAACCCCAAGAAAAAGAGGGGAAGAATGAGCATTCCTAGAGCTTGTTAGTTTATGTGAGGATTCTATTTGAGATAGCAGAGACAGCCACACAGACACGCATGAGGCCATGCATTATTTTATAGTGTTGTAATTAAATAAATTAATAGGCCCAAATCCCATCTCTTTCTTTGACTTGACTTTATGTCTTTATTCATATGCCATTTTAATCAATAGTATCCTAAAGCTGTAATACCAATCTTAGTTGTAGGTGAATGTGTAGTCTTATACTAACAACTACACCAACATTTCATCAAATTCTAACTTACTTTTCCCTTTTAGTAAAGGATAGTAAACATTACCAACATTTCATCAAATTCTAAGGAGGGGTAACAATTGAGAGCCCAAGTTTTAGCTTTAAGATTTTAATGGGAAGTAAGAAATTCAAAAAGAAAAAGGGAAAAAGAAATACATGTAATTAAAGATACATGCAAACAAAATTTTATGAAAACCTAACATATGGAGAGACAAGGCATGGGGAGCAAAGGAGGGGGCACGGGAGAAGGATCTCTTTTCATCTTTATTAAAGTCTTACTTTTCTTGGAAATCTCTTCTTTCTTTTGAGGTATAAGAGGGTTTTGGTTTTTGCCTAAATTAAGAAATAAAAATAAATTTGCATGGATAAGAGTGCAAACAAGGTTGCAGAGAGAGAGAGAGAGGATGGCAATGGCAATGGCAATTGGCAATATATATTTTGACGTAGAGAGGAATTCTTTCCAAGAAGGCACGGGTGCTCCGCTGATTTCTCCGATGCAATCCCAGTTCCCACTGGCACTTTGCTTTGAATATTACTAACTCTTTTCTTTGGTTGTTGTGCTTCATATGAGCTTATAATAACCTCTAATTCTTGTATCCTTGTGTCTAGAACTACAAAAGTAATTGAATACATAATATAGTATCCCAACCCAACAACAAACAAATGAATTAATTAACTTTGGATATCTCCTCTTCATAATGAATTCATCTCTCTCTCTCTCTCTCCTTTTCTTTGTAACAGATAGCAAGAGACAAATTTACTAATATTCTTTTGTCAGTTAACAATGGAAACAGTGGATAAAAGGGCAAAAAACATATCATAACTTAAATTCAAATCTCCCCCCTCCCTTCAAAGTTCAAACCTTCTACAATTTTGAATCAAACACACCATACGTATATAGCGCATTGCGTACTGTTGGAAGGATATTTTTGAAGTAGAAATTCATATGTAAAGTTAAGCAAACCACAATCAATTTGGTCTTGGTCTTTCTTTTATTTCCTTTGCTATACTTGTAAATTAACGATCAGTGAAATCAATCAAGTAGCTTGCATAGCCTTGAGGTTATGGATTCAAGCAGCTGAAACTCTATATAGATATAGATATCAGAGCTAGCCTGAGTGAATTGTCATCTTATGAATGGCTGTTGCATCATGAATGTGATTGAATTCCAGTACATAAATTAATCATCATGCGTCCACTCTGCAAGAGACATTAAAAGCACTATATACGAATCCACAACAAACAGCCTAATGACATACAAACAGACAAATTTGCAAACCTAAGACACAGAGGGTTAGCTTTCTCAAACTTGATTTTGATACATATTAAGTAAATTATAGAACAGTGCTTGGTTTTCACTCTCCCTGGAGGCAACGTCGTTCACTCCCAGGCACCATGGTTGGCCACTATCAGTTCCTCCCACCATAATTTACGTGATCCGATTTCTTACAATATTCCTTTGACCGAATGCCACGTGGCTTTAGCAAAGTGGGCGGCGGTTTCTTATCATTGAATCTTCCCACCATTTTCTCTCGCTTGTAACCCGGTCTTGTGTCTTGTCGTCACCACTCTCCACCCCTATACCCGAAACCCTCCCTAATCACCTATATGCATTAACCTATCTGGTTGTATTAACTTTTACCGGAAAATTTACCTTGCTTTCAGCCTATGATTAAGTCATATGTTCGAGGCTGCATAGGTATATGGTTAGAGTTAGAATTAAAGCTGGAAAGTCATTAGTTTCATTTTGAAACGATAAATCTGATCTAATTTTGATTGCAACACTAAAGAATGACAAAAGATTAAGAGGTAGAACTAATGAATATAGCTTGCTTGCTCCTTTGTTCTGCAGTCAATGCAATTATTGAAGCACAATTTTATCATCCTTTGCTTTTCTTTTTCACCCACTGATGCTCAATACGAAGTATTGCCAGTGATGATAATTCAATTATTGCACGTCTCCAGTGAACCCTGGTGGTTGCAATATCATACTTGTTGGGATGTATTTACACTTATTGATCAAGACATGTGACATTCCATTCAAGGTAATGGTAAAATTGACTTTAAGATGAATTTGGTATGCAAAGAAAAATTATACGAATAGCTTTAAGGAAATAATAAAGTCAACATTTAATTTCGTCTCGCATTTTATAAAAGTAGACTGCTAGATGCATTCGGGGAGTTTGCAAAGTTGTTCAACCTTAGAATCTATTTTTTACCTTAAATAGATTATAGAGAATTTGGATTTTTTTTTATAGATGATGAGAATTCAAGTGTTTATATTTATTTTCAGAACATAAAACTTTTATTGCTCTTGATTTTTCTACTCTAGTCTTATTTGTTTTTGTGTGTCAAAATGGTTTGCAACAAATCTATTATGTAGGCTTGCAAATGTCTCTTCTCAAAACACAATTCTTTAATCAAGACACTTATTTTAAAGATACTTTTGCATTTTGTAATACACAATTTTTGAACAAAAGTATTGTTTAAATAATTTATTCCATAAAACATAATTTTTGAACTACAATATGAAAAGATAACTTTTTATATCTAAACTTTTGAATTGTAATGTTTTTTCAGTTGTCTCATAATTTTTGGAATTAGAGATATTTTTCTAATATCAATTTATAAAAAGACATAATTATTCATATGAAAAACTCACCCACAAAATCAAATAGTCATATTATTTTTCTCTATATGACATAACTTTTGAAGTAAGATAACTTTTTATTACGAAGAGATAATTTTTTATTTTGAAATATACAACATAATATTTAGAATCCCACTAAATATAAATAAATCCAGACATTCATGGAAAGATCTCTTTCACCTGCATTACTTTTTTCTCTATTCTCCACAAATAATCACAAACTTGACTGTTGAAGAAGGGCATGCCAGAAGCTACCTCTACTGCCCTCGTTCGCTCTTTCACTATCTAAATTTATTCTCCATAAATAATCTACCTCTACTGTTGAAGAAGGGCAGTGCTCTACTTTTACATTAGACTTAGGTCCAAAGATCATCTTTCTAAATTTTAAATCTTAAACCCTAACCCTTAAATTTAAGATTTTAAATTTGAATTCTAAAATTGGAATAGTGGCACTATGAATAGAAGAGGTTACTATGTGACACTACGTAACAAGAAAGAAGAAACCATAACTATATAAAAAAAAAAAAAACAATTAATTGAAGTGTATAGGACATATAGGATAGTGTCATAAAACTTTTTCCCTTTTTTTTTTTTCTTCTTTTTCTGTGGTAATACTGCGGTGGCAGGTGGGTACATGGGATGGGAGTGCAGAGTGCAGGAGGCCAAAGGCTTTCTGGGTGTCCTCACGTGGTGGTGTGGATCCCACAGATTGAAATTGAAATAAAGGTTTACGTGGCAGAGGATGCTCGGTGTAACAAAAGCATGGACTTGCTGCATGCACTGCATGGGCTGCATGCATTTCTGGACTGGACTTCAAGTCCAATAATCATCCATGGGCCCATTCTACTGGCCCAAAACATATCAGCCGTGGCTGAATTAAGTATATATGACTACTTCAATTCAAAGTGATCCCTTGAGTAGGTGATCATGCTTAATATGCATAGAGGTCACATCTCACCATATGTCAATCGTATGCTAAAGTTATAAAGATCTTGCGAGTAATTAAGGAAAACAATTTATTTTTTATCGAATAAAGTTTTTAAGAGAGTGAAAATTGGAACCGATTTATTAATAAAACAATAAATCCCATTAAGTTAAATGCATGTAAAAAGATTAATTTTATGGAAGTGGATAAAAGCCTAAATAGGAAAGTAAGAGTTGAATATATTGGTTCTGATTTTAGCTAGATGAAAAATGATTCCAAGATATTCATGAAAAGATAGGCAATGACGAAGGATCAGTAGTGTAGCCTACTTGAGGGCATAACCTCATCATTGAAAAGGGACCAAATAAATTCAAAAATAAATGCTCGAAATTCCTTGAAAAGGGTTCCCAAATTCCAATATTTGTGAAGATAACAAGAATCATAGTACTTGCTTACAGACCCCTAATGGGGCTATGATATAAAAGGATGTGACAACAAACAAAAGGGTTTGGTAGGCACAAGCAGGCATGAGAAACACATGGCATTCCATTTTGGGGTGACAAAATCGGAATATCAACACATGGCATTCATTACTACTTCTTTTGGATGCCTCCCAACACATCAAGTTTTTTTTTTTCTGCTCCCTATTCATTATTTTATATGCACATTCATGTGTCCTAAACAGTTCCTTTTTATTTCTTCAGGGTGCACAGTCCTAAAGGGTTTGCGCATATTGCCCTAGGGCAATCCAATCTGCCAGCAGTCAAAATTTTCAAACCCAAACATTTCTTACTTGAAAACATTGTGGATTTTTTAAAATTTAGAGATCTTGAATTCATTTACTATAAAAAAAATTATTATCAACGAAATATCCTATGAGTAATGTACAATATATGATATTTCATTAATATTAAATCTTATTGAGAAATTACTAATAAAATAATTTATCGATGATATATTTGTTATTGATCACAGTTAAAATGCGCTTTTCGTACCCCAGAAGCAATGCCAACCTAACCCTAACCCTAAGATAAAAATAGAAATATTATTGGAGAGTTAGATAGCTGGTAGTTGTTTTGATTTGAATTACAT
This sequence comes from Theobroma cacao, assembly GCF_053813885.1. NCBI lineage: Eukaryota > Viridiplantae > Streptophyta > Magnoliopsida > Malvales > Malvaceae > Theobroma > Theobroma cacao. Next base: position 38,024,066 of record NC_142643.1, read on the forward strand.
AAAAGAACATACTCTTGCTCATGGGTGCATGTCATATGCTGACTGTTTAGAGCAAATAATTGGCACTATATGTCTATAATATATTAAAAGATAGAGGAAGATTTTTAACTTGACATCTTTTGTTTGGAGAAGTTGGTGAGGTAACCAAACTAATGTTTTAACCGTGCACAATATAGTATTGTAGCAATTTAAAATAATATAAAAGTTGATAACATCATGAATTATGGTTCACAGTTACCATATTTGTTTAATAGAAACTACTAAAAGATTAAGTAAAGTTCACCAAATGAGAAAAAGGGTATCCCATGTATAGTTTCAAACAATTATTAACCTTTACATGCATTTAAAATTGAACCACATAATTGTAACTAATTAAAAAAAGTTCTGTTTACTGTTTCCTATAGGTACTACTACTTCCCCATTAGTTAAGGTATACTATATATACTTTTAAACAACATTTTTTTTTCATTTAATAAACTAATCCACATGAAATTTAAGGGAAAATAATGCCTTAATTACAATTTTTTTTATAAATATTAAGTTATAATTAAGATAATGTGAACGGGTGTCTATTGACACTTGTTAATGCGATATTTATAGATTTAAAATTGTAATTAGTGTATCATCACTTTCTAAATTTAGTGAGAATAACCTATTAAATGAAAAAAAAATTAAATATAGTATTTTAACTATTAAAGATCAATTAAGTTATTATTTATGACAATAATTTTTTTATTGATGTCATAGTTAACAATTAATATGATAAATTTCTATATTGAAAATATAACTTAATTAATATGATAACTTTAAAAAGTATCCTTAAAACAATTATTAACAAAATGAACTATTTTTTTTTCTCATACAGTCACTTTTAGTAATAGAAAAACTTAAACAGTATCACAATCCAAAACAAAGAACTGGAGGGAAAAACACTTGATACTAAAGCCTCTTAAAAGAAAATAAAAGCACATTACATTATAATATATTCCTTGCATAAAAAACCATAAGACCTTAGACATTCAAAACAGCCCAAAGACGAGCAACCAATGAAAGACACAATAATGTATATATGCCCAATCATCAACAAGCTCTGAACATGTTTGATCAATTAATGTTTATTTCTTAATGCAACGCAAAGTGATTAATTTTTTTATAACTCTGTTTATATTTGACTTCACTGACTATCTTCTACAACATGTCAATATCAACAAAAACCTTTCATAAAATCCATGACTTAATATCTGAATTAAGAACTCATAAAAATGAACTATTCTTAATCAGCACTTACCCATTTATAGGCACCCATTAATTGAAATTTTAATTAATGAACTATATATGGAAATAAATGCCAGTTAACATATGAGTTATAAAAGGTAGAAAGCTTATATTACCAGAGTTGATCGATTTAAAAATGACCATGATTGGTAAGGCACTAAGAAATTAAATTAGAGATAATGTAACTGCAGGCAGAGCTATATGTATGAATTTATAGGAGGAGTTGGTAATATTGGCCAGCCCTGAGAGGATGGCACCTAGGTCAAAAGTGAGATCTTCTCTCTCTCTCTAAAACATGAAATGAAAGACTTTTTGGGTTAGTGTTTCTCTGTCTAAGAAGAGGGCTAAGGTTGGGGCATGATTATGACTAGATTACCGAGGGCATTTATTTTTACAGTGGAGATAGCAGGCTTTTAAATATAATAAAAAGGACTTTGAGGCCATGTGTTTTACCGTCTTTGATTCCTTTCTTGACGGTCAAACTTACACAGTGGGGTTTCTTTGCACCCTTCGAGATCAATCTCTCTCCTCCTTTCTGCAATACCTCCACCTCCTTAAACTATTTATTGTCTCCACTGCTTCCGTACCGCCCCTTCTCATACTCATACTATCAAATCATACGTATTCGTTTCCACGTATTTGTACTAGTGTTTCAGCATGTATATACTTAGGATCATACTCTTTTTTATCTTATATTACTTGGAAATGATGCAAAGATAAATGCCCCAGAAGAGGGACATGAGCAACTAGGTCAAAGCTAGGCCGTGGCATATTCAAGCAAGTTTATACCCTTTAGTTTTTAATGGATGAAATGAAATATAGCGAATGAAAAAGGAGAGAGAGAAGGAAGAGTTGACAAGAGAGCATTGAAAAGAGGGAGAGAGTTGCATTTGGATACATGAAAATTAGATTTTCTTCCAATCTGTCCCTGAAAACTGAAAAGGAGAGGAAAAAAAAAAGGGAAAATGAAAAATAGCTTTGAGAATGAAATAAAACTCAAAGACCCGGAAGACAAGGGTTAGTGTCCTCATATAAGGGTGCAAACAGCAAGCCCCCTCCTTCACCATATATTTTCTTTTTTAACCCTTTTTTTTTAATTGAAATAGAAAAAGAATATACACAGGATTCTCCTCCTTCGCATTGTAAAAATTTAAAAAACCCAGAAAAAATTGTCAGTCATGCATGAATTATTGTTATGTGCACAGCAGGGAGGGAGGGAGAGAGAAAAGAGACTCCCGTTTGTAGCGGGGGAGCAGTTTGATGATTAGGAGTTAGAGATAATAGTAAAATAATGGCATGGATGGATGGAATGTGAGAAAGTGATGGGGTTTTGTGGGCAAAGGCTGAAGAAGGGTCTCTGCTGATACATAATAATATTAAAAAAAATTATTATAGGGAAAGAGAGAGGGGAGAGCAATGAAAAGGGGTTGGTTAGGGGGAGTGGTAGGAGCAGATTACACTGACAATGAAATGACTTATGTCCAACTGGGCATGAATAAATGGGTGTGGGGAGGGGCTGCGTGTGGGTTTTTTCTCCCACTTTGTCAGATGTATATCATCTTCTGCTACAGGTGTGTCACAGCAAAGAAAGAGAAAAGCTTTTCTTTCAATCCCATATATATATTTATATTTTAATCATTACACTATAGTATAGTAATATATAGTAGATATGTACATATATAATATACATACATGTATATATTTATAGACCTATTGCAATTTAATTCTTGGATTCTCCTTCTAGAGCCACTTTGATCACATTGTAATAAAGTAATTGGAAGGTAATTTAATTTTTATTATAAGGTGGGTAGAATCAAGGATGGATATATCTGTCTATCTTTGAAGTCCAAATTAAGGGGGAGAATACAAGTTTGTTTTAAGTTTACGAAACCACATGCTTTCATAGGTTTATGACCCATGTGTGTTAGCCCTTGTAAGGCTATGTATATGTATAAAAAATAACTTCAACTATCTATTAGAGGCATGAAGATAAGCTCAACTTGCCTATTCTTAGATTGCAACCAGAACATTTTCTAACTCTTCTGTCCTCCACCTTTTGATTATATTCTTTTTCTTCTAAGACAATCCTTTCTAAACAAAGGGGAGCAAGTGAGAGAGAAAGTTTGGTTTGTAATAGACCTTTAAGGATGTCTCAAAAGAGAAAGATTGTGAAAAGATCATCTCAAATCCTCCTTTTGTAGTGATTTGGGCACCTCCTTGCTTTCTTGATAACTAGTTTCTCTCCACACGTGACAAATACAAGACTATCCCTTTCTCAACCCAACTATCTAGTAGAATCATTTTCTAAGACTGCCCTTGAAATGGAAGGGTGCCCCATTTATGATTGTAGTTCATGAAGGGGTTATATAAGTCTTCATCTTTTGCTTTGGAAGAGATGATTTCTCTTCAAATTTTTTGACCTTTCCTCTTCTTTCTTTTCTTCTTTACCACTCCAAGGTTTCTGTCACTTCACTTCCGCCTCTAGTACTACTTTCATGCATGAACTAATTCCTCATCTCTCTTTGCTTATCAGTGAACCATAAAAGCAGCAATCTTTCAAACCTGTCGTTTCAGTTTTATGGCTTCCATGAACAACTGGTTGGCTTTTTCGTTGTCACCTCAAGAACTCCCATCACAAACTGTTGATCAAGACCATCACTCTCAAACCGCAGTCTCTCGCCTCGGTTTCAACTCCGATGACATCTCCGGAGCCGATGTGTCTGGCGAGTGTTTCGATCTCACTTCGGACTCCTCGGCCCCTTCTCTCAATCTCCCTCCCCCTTTTGGCATACTTGAAGCCTTCAACCGAAACAATCAATCCCAAGGTTCGGTTTGCTTCGCTCCATCAAAGCACACCCGCACTTTCTCATCTTTCTCTCATGTCAAAGGCTGAAGCACCAAAACCCTAACCATTCTTTTTGTTTTTCAATCATATTAAAAGAAGAAAAAAACTTCATTTCCTTAATAACTAGTATTCAAATGTTTGATATTGGTAGTCTCTTTTTTTTTTCCCTTGCAGATTGGAATATGAAGGGTTTAGGCATGAACTCAGATGGAAACTACAAGACAAGCTCAGAGCTTTCCATGTTGATGGGTAGTTCATGCAATGGCCAAAGCCTTGATCAAAGCAACCAGGAACCAAAGCTTGAAAACTTCCTCGGAAACCACTCTTTCTCCAATCATCAACAGAATAAGCTCCATGGTTGCAACACCATGTACAACACTACCACTGGAGAATACATGTTTCCCAACTGTTCATTGCAGCTCCCATCGGAGGATACGACTAACGCAAGAACAAGCAACGGTGGGGATGACAACGACAACAACAACAATAAAAACAATAATAATAACACCAATATCAACACCGGCAACGGCAGTAGCTCCATTGGTTTATCCATGATCAAGACTTGGTTAAGGAACCAACCAGCACCGCCTCAACCAGAGGCAAAAAACAATGGCGGTGCTTCACAATCTTTGTCTCTTTCAATGAGCACTGGTTCACAAACAGGCTCTCCTTTGCCTCTCCTTACCTCAAGCACTGGTGGCGGAAGCGGTGGGGAGAGCTCTTCCTCTGATAATAATAAGCAGCAGAAGACACCGACAGGTATGGATAGCGAAAGCGGTGCAATTGAAGCGATGCCAAGGAAATCTATTGACACTTTTGGCCAACGAACTTCCATATACCGTGGTGTAACCAGGTTATATTATTATTTTCTGTGCATATAAAACCATGAAGTCTTTTGTTTTTCGTTATCATTTTTTATTTTGCCCTTTATTTTTGTGTTATTTTATAAAGATTTTAGGGTTTTGCTTATTGCAGGCATAGATGGACTGGTAGATATGAGGCTCATTTGTGGGATAATAGTTGCAGAAGAGAAGGACAAACCCGTAAAGGAAGGCAAGGTAATACGTTGTGATTGCTCTACTTGATGGACCTCCTATCAATTTTTTTTTTTTTATAAAAACTTCTTTGTCGGTAAAGCCTGGATACTTCTAGCACTACATACACAAGGCACTGGAATTTGCTTTTTTTCCTTCATTTTTAATGAATGATTTTTTACTTTTATTATTTATTATTATTTACAAACTCCTGACTCCATTTTCTGCATTTTCACATGATTTGATGTGGGGCTTCCTCAACATACTTGCAGTTTATTTGGGTAAGTACAAAAGGACAAATACTCCTGAGATTAGGTTATTCCATTTGTGAGTTGGTGATTTAGTTTGATGAAGTTTCTCATGCTTTTTCTTTTTGGTTTATAGGAGGCTATGACAAAGAAGAAAAGGCAGCCAGAGCTTATGATTTAGCAGCACTGAAGTACTGGGGAACCACAACAACAACAAATTTCCCTGTAAGTTTCCACTTTTGTTCCCCAAACTGGAATAAGGTTAAAGCATTGATATATAGTGCATTAATTGCCTACTTTTCTCCTCTCTTCGTACATTTGGATTCATTCTCTCGGGAAAACGAGTTCCTGTAAATTTGCCCCATGTTCTCACTGCCATTGACATGCAGTTACTTTAGCCAAACAAAATGGGGGGAAAAAAGTCTTGGGAGTTTTATATTACTCTGAGCAACTGTACATGTTCTTGTGCTCCTAAAAGGCATCCCCATTAATAGGAATTTTGTCATGTAATGGGAGAAAAGTAAGGTAGTTTTTTTGGGTTGAATATTGCCTAAATTTATGGGTTTTGTTCATTATTAGTAAATCTTCTCTTTTTTTTATAATATTTATATATATACACACACACACTATATTTTAATTACAGATTAGCAACTATGAAAAGGAGTTGGAAGAAATGAAGCACATGACCAGGCAGGAGTATGTTGCGTCTCTGCGAAGGTATAGCACTGGACAAACAATGGCCTTATAATCTATCTTTGATGGAGCAAACAGACATCAAATGCATGAATGGTTGAACTTTACGTGTGGTTTTGATGCAGGAAGAGTAGTGGATTTTCTCGAGGAGCATCTATCTATAGGGGAGTCACAAGGTAATGTGATATGCAAAATTAAACATAATCATTTTCAGTATGTGATAAAACCTTAGGCTCTTAACAAAGGATAAACAAACAATTGCACTAGGCTAGATGTTTTGCACTTTGGAATTAATATATTCTCCTTATAAGGGAAGAGAAAAATTACAATTTTTTTTCTTTAAAAAACACTTAATTCATGATTATAATTAACAATGCAGGCTTTGTTCTTTGTTTATTATCATATTTTTGGTGTCCTAATGAGTTCATTGTAGAAACTTTGCTATGAAGAATATCAAGGTTTTGATACTAATTAACATTGTAATTTGGTTGAAAACAGGCACCACCAACATGGAAGATGGCAAGCAAGGATTGGAAGAGTTGCTGGAAACAAGGACCTTTACTTGGGGACATTCAGTAAGTTTGAGTTCTGCATTTTTGATCTTTCATACGTGTTTAAGCTTTATAGGATGTTTTGGCGAATAGCTAGAAAAGTTTCAAATAATGGTACTGGCAAATTGAACTGCTCAACTCAATCATTGAATTTGATGATTTGTTCTCTCGATAATCAATTTTGTTTGTTGACGTAGCATACACTGTAAACTTCTTTGGAGGGGATGTTTTAGATGGTCATGTCGAGTGACGGTTGTTTTTTTGTGATAAAAAATTATATAGGTACGCAAGAAGAGGCAGCAGAAGCCTATGACATTGCAGCAATAAAATTCCGAGGACTGAATGCTGTAACCAACTTTGATATGAGTCGATATGATGTTAAGAGCATACTAGAGAGCAGTACATTGCCAATTGGTGGAGCTGCAAAGCGATTGAAAGATGTTGAGCAAGCAGAAATGGCTTTAGATGTACAAAGGGTAGATGACGATAACATGAGTTCCCAGTTGACTGATGGAATCAACAATTATGGTGCAGCACACCATGGCTGGCCTACCATTGCATTTCAACAAGCGCAGCCGTTTAGCATGCACTACCCGTATGGCCAAAGAGTATGGTGCAAGCAGGAGCAAGATTCTGATGCCAATCACACCTTCCAGGATCTTCATCAACTACAATTAGGAAGCACCCACAATTTTTTTCAGCCTTCAGTTCTGCACAACCTCATGGCGATGGACTCTTCTTCAATGGAGCATAGCTCTGGCTCTAACTCTGTCATCTATTGCAATGGCGGAGGTGGAGATGCTGCTGGAAGTAATGGTGCTAGTGGTAGCTACCAAGCGGTCGGGTATGGAGGCAATGGAGGATACGTGATCCCCATGGGTACAGTAGTAGCCAGTGATAGTAACCAAAATCAAGGCAATGGCTTTGGAGACAATGAAGTGAAAACACTTGGTTATGAAACTATGTATGGATCAGCTGATCCATATCATCCTAGGAACTTGTATTATCTTTCCCAGCAATCATCAACAGGTGGAGTGAAGGCTAGTTCATATGATCAAGCTTCAGCGTGCAACAACTGGGTGCCAACTGCAGTTCCTACCATTGCACAGAGGTCTAGCAATATGGCTGTCTGCCATGGAGCCCCAACTTTCACAGTATGGAATGATACATAAGAGACGAGATTGGAAGAGAGATGGGTCTAGGGAAAGAAAAGGATGTATACATATCTGATTTCTTAACTTTGATTTCTTCCTTACATTAACTAATTCAACTAAGGAAGATAGGCCCCTTTTGTTGACAGCCTCTTTTTTTTTCTTTTTAAATCCTCTAACCCTGCAGCATTTGACAATTTTAGAATTAAGGGTCCGAACTGAAGTTCAGCAATAGCATTTGAGAGTTGAGTTCCTCAATGGCTATGAATTTTGGGAACTTCAGATGGATCCTCGGAAAGTTTTATAATACCAGGCTTTGTAATTTTGAATAATATAGTTATGATACAAAGAATGGGATTGTTCTCCTCTTTTCTGTAAATTTGTCATATATATCCATGTGTTTTAAGTGCATGCATGTGATTGGAATTAACTGATAGGCATATTGAAAGTGCATCATGTAGGAGTGTTTTTTCATGATGTCTGATATGATATGTGGGGAGGAAGGGATCATTCATTACATCAGTGTAAACACCTTTTTTAACCTTTGGATCTTAATAACATGGAGAGCTGATCGATTAAAACACACTTCTCTACTCAACCTTATTCCTCTCTTCCTCGCTTCTTCATCTGTTTCCCACTTCTTCTTTCTCATTTCTTCATCTAAGATTGAAACAGATCTTTCTTTTCCTCTGCTTATCAATATCGGTGTCAATTTCCCTATTATTTACTATCACCGAAAAATTATTGATGACAGTAAATGTCATCTTATGGCATTGATCTAGAGCTTGTTAAATTGATATAACCAGAAACAATTACAGGAGGATTTCTTGATGGCGGATAAATAATCGCCAGCCACATTTATTCAAAGGCTTAACTGAAAAAAGAAAAAGGTCCACAAGCTTTATTTGCTCAAATTATGAGCATCCAGATGAACATGCTGAAGTACTAATAGTAATTGGTGGCTGGCAGTTAAGTTATTGTATCTGCTGTCATTCTTCATTGTCCTTGTTACTTCCTCCACCTTTCAAGAACTGCTTGAACCACATTGCAGATGATTTAGGATGCCGGGTGAGGCCATTTTTGTAATCCACATATACCAAACCAAAGCGCTTGGTGTAGCCATGACTCCACTCAAAGTTGTCCAGCAATGACCAGGCAAAATATCCCCTCACATCAACTCCATCGCTGTCAATGCAACCCAAAGAAAAGGAAAAATTTCATCATTTCTTCCTTTTGAAGTATATTTTTATCAAATTCACAATGATTTATTTGCTCTCCATGACGAAACAATTGACATGAAAATAAAAGAAAATGACAAAACAGTGGTTTTGACTGTTTTGTAGAGAGAAAGAAGAAAAAACAGAGCAGCGGATGGAGGAGGAAGATGCTTCATTAATCAGCAAATACATAATATATACAAGCATTATATGGTTAACACCTGTTTACAAAATGGACTAATGTTATTAACCTGAACATGCACAAAGACACCTCATGACCACTGGTATAATATACTTAATAACTAGTACAATGAAGCAAAATACATAGCGAAGAACACAATGATAACATTAATGCATGCTCAGTCAATGCATGCTTTTAACTCTAACAACAATGAGGTAATCTATGCATAATGTTTATTTTAATCAGATGAATGCTAGTTCTTTATTTGAAGTACTTTTTGGTTTATATACATATATATGATCAGAGATAGAAGGTTAATATCAGGTGGAAAGGGTATTTACTTACTTGATTGCTTGAGCAACGGCAGCAAGGTATCCTTTGTAAAAACGAACCCTCAGTTTGTCATCAAGCATCTCAGGGAGAGGGGCAGTGTCATTTTCCTCATCGTCCATACCTAAATAAATTGCAGGCATCGAAGTTATTATATCTTATAAATCCAAGGCATATCAACAAGAGCTCTTGATCTGTAGAAACTAACTATGTTGTATGAAAAATGAAGTTTAAATTGTCCGCTTGACAAACTCTCCCATATTTCAAGCATGAAAGAGATTTTTGTGAGGGATATCATGAATTTTCATATCAAATTCATAAGTATTTCTTGCTCTATGCAAATTAGACACAATAATTCATCATTTACATAGAATTGCATACCATTCTCAGTAATATATATTGGCAAATTACTGTATGCATCTGCTATGTAATTGAGAACCTTCCGCATGCCCCAAGGAACAACATAGAGCCAGTCTGATGCTGCCTGCCATAAAGAAAATCTGTTCAAAGACTGGAAATTCTATATATGGTACTCTCAAAACTAAGTATACTTATGGCATGTACCCATGACAGAGAGAGACAGAGTATCATACCTTTTCACCAATCATCTCGCCATCTTCCCATTCCACTGAATCAATAAGCAAGAGCATTAATGATATGATGAAGAACCTAATTAAATGGTTGCGAAATTTTGGAAATCAATTCTAGTGATGATCATTACCAATTTTCTCAATCTGTTGTGCTTTGTGAAAATGACCTTCTTCAGCACTCTCTGCTGCATGAGAAACTAACCTTGACGTATACTGATTTAGACCAACAAAGTCCATGAAGCTACTAAGTAACTCCTGGTCTTCCTCTGTGAACTCTGGAAGCTGATCCCCGAGTCGCTCACGCATGCTTTTAGGATAGTCGCCAAAATACAATGGGTGCAAGAACCTGTAGCAGTTAACAAAACGTATATTGAAACAACAGCAGGAAAGGTCTCCAAATGATTGATTTTTGAAAAGGAAGAACGGGGCAAAAATAAGATATTTCCCTGAATTAACATGTAACATGAGCTATTTTCTATCCCAAAACCAGATTCAGGCACAGTTGCAGTGAGTAAAATTTGAAATGGTAAAAAGCTGACAAGCAAAACCAGAGGTATAACTTAATAAGGGATTTCAGATAACCTGCCTGCAGTGCAACCCATATAACCGTTCTACAGTGGAGCTAAGTGTTTTCTTCTTTTGACTCACAATGGTTCAATGATAAGTTGTCCTTTAGTTCATATGATTTTTACACATTTTGTGGAGTTTAAGTGTGTCACAAGAGAATTGGAATAGATTAAGTGTCTGATCATACCAGAAAACAAAGAAATGTAGAATTCCAGCTAAATGAGGATTTATTTTGTGATACTTAGTATATAAACACGATTAGAAAAGCAGTATTTGAAAACAAACAGTTTCAGGATTTGATCATAGATCAAGAACCTCTAAGTCACAGAGGTCAGTCAAAAACATCAACAGCTTCTTATCCTATTTGTGTAATCCCAGTGTGCAATATATTAGAATAAGCTCTGTACCTAGAAAAAGCACTAAGAAAATAACAGCATGAGGATATAAAATTCAGATGCTCTCACATATCCATTTTCAGATAAGTGTGATCAACCAGAGTTTCAAAAACAATTCATGGTGGATGCTTCAAAATTAAATTCCAATGGAAAATATATGAACTTTACAAACAGTAAGCTCTTTCTATTTTGTGCTTTACAATTCAAGTGCATATAGGTGAACGCATTCAGATCTTTAATCTTTTCTTATAGAAGAAATAGTGACACTGATGGAGTATGAGAGAAACTACCATCCAAGCTGAAATTCAACACGCCTAACTGCAGCACATTTGTCCTCCAATTTCTCTGAATTAGCCTCTGCCCATTCACAATCCAGCACTATTCCTATCTGCCCCCCTTGCTTATCCTACAAAATAGGTACAACAACAGCAGCAACAGCAAAATAGCCGGTTACTTTGATAGCCATGCAACTATTTTAGTTTATTTTCCCCAGTCAATGCAAATAACTAGTTCTTTCCATTGGACAGCATCTCTGTATACAACTCTGATCATTTGAAATGTCAAATCACAGCCGAGAAACCAGACAAAGAGATCATGCCATTACATTATGTGAACAAAAATAAGAAAATGCTAAAAGAAGAAGTGAAAACAGCATGAAAGTATAGAATGTTTTCAAAAAGGTAACTAAGTTAATCAAAAGAAGAATCGCAGTAGTAGTAAAGTATTGTACCTTGTACTTGCTATGGTATAAGGAAACAGCTGCAGCATTCGCCAAAATCATATGGTGTGCAGCTAAATATGTTTCTGTTGATGAATTTTCACTTCTACCAGGAGCAGATGTTCCAGTATCATATCCTCCCACAGCAATATGCAGTGGCTCATTTATTGTAGTCCAGGTCTTGACTCTATCACCGAAATGTGCAAAGCAAGTATCTGCATAGATAGCAAAGTATTCTCTGGACATTGTCCAGATGAATAACGTCTATTACTCCTTAAATGTTGCATGAGATGGAAAAGCTTAACAATGCCACGCCAAGAAAGCATAATTCAATAAGATATTGCCTTCATTAATGCTCAAGACACAAAGAAATGGATGAAGCAAATCATTCATGCTAAAAAGCATGCACGAAACTTATCATAGGATGAGCTTAAATCATTATCATTATTTTGTATATAAAAGTATCGAATTTACAAGTGTAAATAATGAAAATTCTTATTAAATTAAAATGCTGATTATTTTTTATTTATTTTCTAATTAATTGAAATCCTTATTTAAATAAGTTTTCCTCAATTAATAATTTATTCTTAATGAGAATCCTTATTCCGTTGAATCATTAAAGAGTTTAAACAACTATGAAATTACATAATTGGTGAGTTTCAATAACTTTTATGTCCAGCTAAATATATATACATGGTAACTGCAATATAAAGATATTTTCATTGACTAATAGTATCAATTTAATATAGTTTGTGTTTTTTGTTTTAATATATGTTTACTTTTGTATTACTCTAATGTCATCCTTTTGCTATTATATTTGAATGATTATGTTTGCCATTATCCTTTTTTGTCGTAATTCTTTCACGTGTTCTCCATTATTATCTAATCCTTATATATATATATATACACTAGTTAGGGACTTTAATAAATACTTGGACTCCAAATTGAATTAATTTCTCATGCCTAAAGTTATAGTACCAAATGTTTATTATTTAATATATAATAAGTGAAAAAAAAATTGACATCACCTCATATATTATAATTGAATTAGATAAAAGAATTGTTGTTTTCTTTCCTTCATTTTGTGATTTTTATTTTCTTATTATTTAAACTCATCCTTTTGCTATTGAATTTGAATTAATTTTGAATGATATATGTTATATTATATCATATGCTTTCTAAGTAAAAGATTTGATTGGTGATGGTACTATTAAAAATTTTGTTTGATAACTATATATTCAATATCTTAGGACAATAATTGATTTTTTTTATAAATTCTATTAAAAATATTAAAACAAGCAATGAGATATAAACAATTCAATAAATTTAGTTTTCTTATAGATTCTATAAAAGATGAAAATAACTAGAATATGACTTTAAAACATTATTGCATCCATGCATGCTCGCTTACATAGAAAAAGGTATTAAAAATTTTTTTTATATATATGCTACAAAAATAGTAAATGGTGATATTAGGACATATATTTGATAAATGATATGATTTATTTTGTAATCTATACATTCTCTGTTTTTACAGTATAATAATATGCAAGTAAATTAAAAAAAATACATTAAACATATCAAAACTTCCACCAAAATAAAAAAAAAAAATTTATTCATAATGTAAACACTTACACAATTTGCTTATTTAACCACCCCCCCATTGAATCATGAAGATGCAATGGAAGATCCCAATGATGCAAAGTCACATAGGGCTCGATATCTGTAAGTGTAAAGCCAATGTTCTTTAAAATGTATGTCATCTATTGCATTTAGAAAGAAATGAAGCACAAATAGCATCATACCCTTTTCAAGAAGGGCATCAATCACATTGTTGTAGAAAGCAATTCCCTCCTCATTCACTTTGGTTCCCAAACCATCTGCAAGTATCAATGCAAAAGTATCCATATTTTATCATGAACATGCTGCAAGTAACACTATAAAGATAAAGCAATTAAGGTCATCAAATAAGTGACTGTTCTATAACTCTTTGTGAACATGATGATTGATGAAGTCATGGACTAAAATTAGAAACAATCCTCATATTATAATGTTTTGCTCTTCAAAGAAATACTCATAACCCATACCCCATTGCAGTCCCATGGCTTAGAGGCACAGTACACATGGCATTCCCCCCACCCACCTTTCAAGTTTAAAGTTGCCCTTCTGTTTTCTATGTCAGAGTTGTAGCAGATTCCAGCATTTTTGTTTTGGCATAATTAAGGGTATCTTAAAGCTGAAACTTTGATGCATACAGCTTTTACACACATTTGTACCACCTGATTCACTATCTAAGTACAGAGCAAATCCACAATCTTATCTATTGTAAGCAATTGCTGCTCAGATCACTGGTTCAGTATTTCTTTTTTGTTGGGGGAAAAGCTCTGAATTAGTACAGATAGTTTATTGTTAGGAGTTTACTCAATTCTATAAATAAAACCCACTTGGATTACCAGACAATCAAGTCTCTGTTAGCCAAATCTACGTATCATTCATCAAAAGTATAGGGGAAAACAAGCATATGCCAAATGAATGCTCAATGCTATATTATATTCTACCATGGTAATGATACATCTGCAAAGTTGAGACTAAAACTAAAACTAAAATCTTGAGCAGATGGGCATACCTGGGAAGATACGAGGCCATGATATGGAAAATCTGTAAGCACTGAACCCCAGCTCAGATATAAGATCGATGTCTTCCTGTATGTCACCATTAATTTTAGACACTAAAAAGAAAAGAAATTTACAAATAGGCAAAAGCGAATGGTTGGGTGGGCATGAATATAAAAACAAAATATGCAGGCATATCAGCTCATGTATGCAAAGGCCAAAAGTAAAAGCTGCCAAAGTTTAGCAGTCAGCAGAGTAAATATGGGGGGAAAACCAAGCAAAAAAGGCAAGTCGACCATAGCTAATGCCTATAATACTAACCTTGTATCGGTGGTAATGATCCACTGCCTCATCAGCATTGCTTCCATCAATAATTTTTCCTAATGAAACAAAGAAAAAATTTGTAACTTGAGTTAGTATCATTTGCAGGTAGGGCTTTTAAGGGAGACAATGAATAAATAAAATCTTCAAAGAAGGAGAACATGTTGTCAGCTGCTATTTTAGAACATACATACTAGTATGTTAGGGTTAAGAAATGAGGAGCTTTTTATTATATTCAAGTATGCGTACCTTCAGTGTGTGCAAAAACGTCCCATATGCTTGCACCCCTGCCACCCTCCTTGCAACCTCCTTCAATCTGAAAACAAGAAACCAGTGGGTTGATGCCCGATCATCTCTCTGATCCTAATAAATAGATAGCAGCACCTGTGATGTGTGTCTTGTTCAAGGCAATTCAACTCAAGTTGCAGTGAGAGGAAATTAAATACTCTGATTTTGTCCAGGCTTACTCTGTTCTGTCTTTTCTTTACCTTTTATATAGAAGATTTCAAGCAAGTTGCCCTGATATGGCCCGTATATATATATATATATGCAGAGGAGGGAAAGATGTCTTTTAATCAGAGACAAGACAAGTCATAGAGTCTTTGGTTCAAGCAGTGAGCAGAGACTCCACTAATTATGTCCTTTTAAGAACATTTAAAAATCGCCAAGATATTTCATTCTATGTTAGAGTTACACAATTATTTTCTTTAAAAAAATTATAAAAATATCTTTTAAGTGTGAATGGAAAAGATATTTTCTGAATTTAATATATCGTGATAATTTTGTCAAATAAAATTAATGACATAGCTTGTTTTGGAATGAAAACTTAAAACCATAAAAGGTTGCTACTGTAATTTATCCTTATTTTAGTAATACATCAACAAGTCAAATAACTTTGTGATGCATCAAGGGAATTCAAGCCATCCCACAAAAATAATGATTCTCAAAAAAATTTTACCAAAATATTTGAAGCTATGAATTAATCAAATTAAAGGGTATGATACAAAAAAAAAAAATTATGCAATGACATATAGAAGTAGAATTACAATCATCAATCATATAACTGAACAAATATATTTATATAGAGCATACAAAGGGGTGTATGGACGTAAAGGAAGACCTTTTACTCATTTCAGATTAATGATCAACAGTGAAAGAGAAAAGGAATATAAAGATAAAAACTGATCATTATCCCTTTGAAATCGCTTAAAAGCAAGTTATTACAAAGAATCAATACATATGATCAGAATTTGTGAGCAATAAGATGATAAACATGAACAAGAAGACATGCAGAAGAAGAAACCTGGTAGGAAGAAGTAGCAACACCGAAGACAAAGTCAGGAGGGAAGTCTGCTCGAGAGACTTGTTTGCTGCTGGAACCATCTTCTTCATCTTCCTTCAAAACATGCTTCTTCTTAGCCATTTTCTCTTGTTAAGGAATGAGAGTGATGGTGAGAGAGGCATAAGCCTATATATGTTTATATACCCCAAGGGTACATCAACTTTTGCTTCCCACTACTGTTTGCAGGTGGTTAATTAGCCGCATAAGCATTTTGGCGGCAACTATAAACTCTAGCTAAGTCCATTATACTGATAATAGTAATCCAGTTATATACTGATTTGCTTGATTTATTTTATTAGTTTCTTATACAAAATATAATCATTAATTGCATTTGTAATTTTTATAAATAATTACCTGAATTATGTATTTAGATATACATAATCCATACTCTAAAAATTTCAAACTTGATTAATTAAGATAAATTAATTATATTATTAAAATTTTATCAACTTCAAGTACTTTCACCAAAATATTACAACTTCTTTTAATTTAATTGTTCAAAATTTGAAGTCCATATAATACTTTATCTCAATGGTATGGTGGCCAAAAAAGCTTTAAGTCTTAATTAATATATATAGGAAAATTTTTAAAAATAACCCTTATAAATAAGATGTTTTCAAAAATAACTCACTTTATAATTTTAACTATTTTCAGTTAAGTTGGATAAAATTAGCCTTAATGAAATTATACGTTATGATGTTACACTTCATGTACAAAAATATGTTACATGTCATAGTTAGATTGTTACACGTCATGTACAAAAACATGTAACATGCCATGGTTAGATTGTTACATGTTAGAAAAATATGTGACATGTTATGGTTAGATTGTTGCACGCCATGTATAAAAACATATAACACGCCATGGTTAAGTTATAGTTAGGTTGTTACACGTCATATACAAAAGCATGTGACACATTATGGTTAGATTGTTACACGTCATGTACAAAAACATATGATATGTCATGGTTAGGTTGTTACATGCCATATTGAAAAAAATAATATTGTTGTTGCACGTCATGTTGAAAAAGTATTATTGTTACACATCATATTCAAAAATATTTTGTTACACTTTAATGCCTAAAGTGTTTTTAACATATTTTCATAAATCAAAACACAAATTTTTTTACCTAAAACACCTATTTCGACCAAAAATCGAAAAAATTTTCCTTTAAAAACCTAGGTTTATAAATTTCAAAATTTTGAGTTTATTGGTGTCTAGGTCCGAATCGATCCTATTAAAAGCTATTTCAAATATATGTGATCATTTCTACCATTTTAGTTTTATCCAAAATACCTAAAAACCAAATTTCCCAAATAACCACTCACCCAAACATATCAAAACTATCGCTTGATGTCTTGAAAGCGCAGGAAAGAGAAATATAAAAACACGAAAGAGAGAAATCAAAAAGCATAGCAAACGAATGTTGAAGAGAGAAATCGATAAAATTAGAAAAAGTGGAATGGTGAGAAAAAGCAATTTGAAGCACAAATGGAGAGAAATCGTGATGAATAGTTTAATTTATTTGAAATAGTTTTAAGGGTATTTTTATCAAATCATGATTAAATATGACTAAAAACAGTTAAATTTATTTTAATAATTGTTTTTGAAATGCCTTTATCAAAAAAGATTATTCCTAATAATTTTCTCATATATATATACACATGTTTAATCAAATTTTATATTGAATTTTCTCCAGTTATATAAAATTGTGAGTGATCCAATGTTGGTTGGTGATGAACATCTTGCAAGATAGTTCAAAGGATACATGATCACGGGGCAAATATTGTTTAAAATCTACCCAAATATCATTTGTTTAATACCTAGAAAATAACATATGTTTATTAAACTATGAAAGCATATGAATCTCATAATAATCATATAAAAAAATATATACTTGCTTGACATGGTTATGTATGGACAAATTGGGCATGGATTTAGTTAGTGCTTGTCCTTCAAAAGTGATGTTTTGGCTTTTTTAAAACAGTGAAAGGCTATATATATATATATATATATATATATCTCTCTTTTCCAAGCATCTAATTCTGATTCCCATTATCTTTGCATCTATCTATGTTTTGCATTAGCTGTTAGATTCTTTACATGAAAGAAGAAGAAGGAAAAAAAAGTCAAATCGTATATCTTTGGAATAGGATGCCTGCCCAAATGAAATTAACGTGGGAACTTTAGTCTTATACTTTTGTGTATACCCTACCATTTTTGATAGCTTTGAAACATACCCTTCTCCAACCATATGGGAATCAGCTTTACCCTTCTCTTCCAATTCCCTGCATTCAGAAACAATGGTCGATTTTGGGTGTCTCTTTTTTTAATGATAAAATAATAATTAAATAAATAAAACACGTAAAATCATAATTGATTGTTAAAAATATGAGGTTCAGTAAATTTGGTTTGAACTTAACTCATGAACTCCTCTACTAACTCACCTCTCTTTTGCTATTTTAGTTGAATTAAGCAATGAAGAAGTACATTAATCTAGGCAGTTTTGATCAATATATAGTTGAGATTAAGTTAATCAAATAAATAAATTTAAAAAAAAAAAAACTCTTAAAACAATCATGAGCATTGGATCAAAAGTAGGTTGTCTTTGGGGAATTATATATATATTCTTGATTGTTCATAAGATATAAGGAACTTGGTTAGAAAATAGAAATGGCATCCCAGAAACGAAAGGGAACATTTCACACTTGGTGAGCAAGAAGAGGAGCTTAAAGTGTCCTTTGATTGAACCCACAAACAAAAGTGGCATGACAATATAAAATTAAAAGGAGTTCATCACTTCCTTTTTGTCTTCAAGGCGCAAGCAATACACAATTAGATATGACCCAACTGATGGTGACTCAGGCAAACAGTCCCCTTTGCTTCTCAGTGCTCATAAAGCCACTCACATGAAATTGTTCCATGTTTAGTAAAGAAAACTATAATTAGGGAATAAATATTTTATTTTATTTCAAATTTAAATAAATTAATTAAAGATAATATTTAAAAATTAAAAATATTTAAATTCAAAAACAAAGAACTTAATTAATTCGAATAGATGAAATTCGGTTCAATTCAATTTAACATTTAAAAAACAATAATACTTTTCAAAATCCAATCATATGCAATCCTAATTTGGGTCTCTTTACACATAGACTTTCTTGTTTAATTTTTATCTCAATCAACAAAAAGAAGGGTTTTGTTTTATATAATTATGGCAAATAATTGGATTTTAGATCCCTTTCAATGAACTCAAATTAATGATTATTTTTCTTATTTATAACACGATATAGTGATACATATTCAATCAAATAAAATAATTCTCTAATGTATTTAAAAGAAAATAATATTCTTTTTTACTATAAAAAGAGAGTGTTACACGTATATATATAACTTAAGAGTTAAGACTTCTACTCATCCAATTATTTTCATATAAATGTTAATAAAAACTATTCGTTTGTATTTCTGTAAATTCTTCTTAGGACCCACATGAATCGGCAAATGTATCTTTGAACATCATAGACGATTCCTGTCACCCGCAATCTAAACCGTCCACATTCCTGTTCCCCTAGGAAATTGACAGAACCATCGGCTCTGATAATTTGAAACGTGGCATTGTAACTAACCGGACAGCGAGCTGCCCTTTTCTCTGTTTCCTTCGAATTTTTTTTTTCCCATTAACCAAACAAAAAAATTCTCTCTCTCTCTCTCTCTCTCTCTCTCAAGCATGTATGTGGAGCCCAGTGTATGATCTTTCGATCTTCAGCTGTAAAAACCATAAAATTCAGTAAGTTTTTTTTCCTACATTATTTTAATTAATGTTTCTTATGTAATGAGAATTTTGGAGGGAAGTTAGTCTAAGGATTGATCCAAGTGGCTGCAAATACTCTAGAATAAATTTCAAAACCCAAAATTGAATGCTGGTAATTATTTTGTCTTTAGAATCAGGAAATGGGTTTGTCTTAAATATCAAAATTGTGGGCTTTTTAAGTTCAAAGCTCCTTCTTTTATAATCTTTATTTTGTGGAAACATGTGATCTTGGTGATCTGATATGTATGTGATTTATGGAAAAGATTATGAGATAAAATAAAAAAGGTTGAGTTTCTGCCAACTTTTATGTTCTTTTTTTTTTTTTGTATTTATGATGTCACTAAGTGATGTTAATTATATATTTACCAAGTTCACTGCACTTTATCAAAAGAAGGAAAAAAATTATTCACTGTTAATTGTTTGAACCTACCTTAGTTTGACGATTGTAGTTTCCTATTGAAATGAATTTAAAAGTTCTGAATTTTAAGCAGAAAATCTTTGTCTCAGGTTAATTGTAGAGGGTGGAGATGGACTTACATACTTTCTGCGTCAGTTAGTGTGTTAATACTTATAAGAATTGAAAGTAATTCCTTCGTGCTTTTTTTTTTCTTATATATTGCAGTGGAAACTGAACTTGATAATGATGTTCAACTTGAACAAACTGATAATGTTACTCGTGGTGAGGTGTTAGATGATTCAACTGATAAGGGGCATCAGCTTCGTAATGATGTTCAACTTGAACAAACTGATAATGATATTCGTGGTGAGGTGTTAGATAATGCAACTAATTTTGAGTACCAACTTGGTAATGATGGAACAATGGCCGGAAGTTCTGTTCAATATGGCTCCCAGGTTGAAGAAAATGATAAAATAACTCTAAATTCTTCTGGAGTTCAGTTAACTGTGGTTGAAGGGGATGAACCGTATGTAGGTCAGGAGTTCGAAAATGAAGCGGCAGCACATGCATTTTATAGTGCGTATGGCATGCGGATGGGTTTCATAACCCGTATGAACTATCATAATCGATCTAAAATTGATGGATCCATTGTTTCTCGAGCACTTGTATGTAACAAAGAGGGTTACCGAAAGCCTTATAGGCGTGATGTAAAGAATGTTAGGTCACGGGCACCTACTAGGGTGGGTTGCAAAGCAATGATATCTATAAGGAAAATGAGTACTGGAAAATGGGTCATTACAAAGTTCGTAAAGGAGCACACTCATCCATTGGCTGGCTGCCAGGCTCAAAAGGCATTGATCTCCAATCAAATGCCAGTAAGTGCTTGTTAAAGTTGTTATTTAATTTGTTATGTAATGATTTTCAATTTTTGCATCTTGCTACAATGGCTACTTCTCTTTTGGTACTTGACGCATATCAAATTCAGTTTGGACACTAAAGAAAACCAAATATTATCTAATTAAATGAAGATGTCTCTTAATTTTCGTTAACTGAAGATGTCCTTGAGCCTTGGTTTACCTGACCTAAATGCCAGTTTTGCGCTAAATTTTTTGATTGCCTTGACTTGAGCTATTGATGCCAATCCCCATCCTGCCTAGGAATCTTAAGTTATTTGCTTATTGCTTTATCAGGAGTTATAGGTAAGTGCTTTACTGCTTATCACTTTTTATTTAAAAATAATAGAAAATAAAACATATTAAATAAAACAGCAAACACAACAGCACCTTAAATTTTGATAAAATAACCTTGTTACTTTAATTAGGCTTCCCACTAATTGCTTAATCACCAGCGGCAAGGTAGTTTACCTCTTTGACTGCAAGCTAGTAATCACTTAATTCGTTTTCGGTTACTCAATAGCATGCAATTTGGAATTTGAATATTGGATTTGGAACTGAAGTTCCTTCAATTACTTTTACATGAAATTCATTTTCAGATATTTTACTGTGATTTAATCCGGTGGTTCTGGTGTGTAATGGAACTGTCTGATTCTTGCACTGTCATTTCTGCTGGATTGAATCATGTCTTTGCAATTCCTTTTTTCTTTTTTCTCCATATAGTTTTGAACACGCATCATTTGATCTTGGGACCTTCATTTCAGAGGAGAAGGCTGGCTTCTAATTAGGCTATCCCTTGGTCTACCTTTTTTGATATTTGTGCAGGATTAGTTAAGGAGGATTTTGTCCATCAATCTCTTGCCTTATAAGTGCACTTGTCATTCTGATTTTATTTAGAATTAAGTTTTATCACTTTTTCTGCAAACTTATACACTGTGGATAAAATTTCCTTATACTCCAAATTTTAAGGTCACATAAATTTTCATCAAAGTTAGAGGACTTGTTATCAAATGTGTAAGAAGTCCATGCTATCTGATGCTAGTTTAAAAAGACGAGTTTTTTCGTCCACTGTTATGCATGCGCATACATACCGACATACATGTAATGTTACAAATTGCTTTAGGACATATGATTTGATTAGAGACCATGCTAAACTGTACAATCAGGCCAAGTAAACATTAGGCCTTATTAATCAACTAAGTTGCTCATATGGTTTTTGCTTCTCCTATTTGTTGTCCTGTAGAATGAAGACAAGAGAGTTCAAGAACTAACTCAACAGCTTCTGATTGAAAGAAAGCGCTCCGCTTCACTTAGAAGATTCATAGACCTTCTATTCAATCACATTGATGAGCACACACAGGGCCTATCAAAAAGGATCCAGTACATAGTAGATAGCGTGAATAAGATTGAATCTGAAGGGAAAAATAGATAGTGTGAACAATATTGAAGCTGGAGGGTCTAACCTTCTGAACCTCAGGTACTTTTGCTATTGCAATGCAAAATGTGCATATTCCTTTGGGCTTTTGTTCCATGCTGAAAGGTATATTTTATTACGTAAAGCATGTTCAATAGATTAATTCTACGTCCAGTTTCTTGTTTTGCAGTTCCCAAGAGCCCAACCTTGTATATTAGTTTTGTAAATTTTACTCATTGAGGAAAATAATTAGCTTGATTTAATTTTCTATACTCAGAAAGTCTACTTCCTTTGGCTATCAAGTAAAGCTTTTCAGTGCATTGTGTGCAAATCTAAAATACGAAAGAACAAGCAAAATATTGTAGCACAAAACATCTGAAAAATAGATGTAAATTCTAGTGGTTGAATTTTCAAAAAGACATTTTGATTTCTCTCCTTCATGGAGCAAACTGGAGAGCATTCTTGGTTTTCATGCATTTTCCTCTAAAAAAGATTAAAGTTTTTAGTGTCTGTGTGGTCAAAGTACTCATCAACTAGATTAGCAAACATTTCTGGCTCGCTGGTGAAATGCCAAATGAAATGATTGCATAATTCTTAGCTGCAATGCCATTGTAGGTGTGTGCTTGTCGGGACAACGCATTCTTGTCTGTTGATGTAGTGTAGACTTGCACGATTCTATTCAGTGTTTGGCAGGTTTCTCCCTAGAGCTAACCGTGCGTCAAACAGTTTGATCTCACGTACAGGGATTGAAGGTCAATGCACATCTTTAACCAAAGATGCATTGTAGGAAGAAGGTAAGGAAAGACCAAAACACATTTGTATCAGAGCAAACAAAAGATTTCAACATCTTAGATCCTCAATTGTTTAAAGAATGTTTCTTGAAAGGCACAAAAGAATATAGAGAAGTAAATGTCAGAGATGATGAGTGAATGCATTTTTGTTCCACTTCCTGCTCTGTTTTATCTTATTAAATTTGTTCCTGTAAGGCTGTGATTATCAATGGTTGTTTCCACTGCATATGTTCACTTCTTGTTTTGACAGATAAGACAATAATGTTAATTTTCGATGAGAATTACAGCAGCACAACTGTTTTCCAAACTTACCATGCCATGACAGTTATACAAACCCCTATTAAGTACAACAGTAAAAAGGGCCTGCCCTTGTATGAATGTAGCAAACAATATACCTCAAATAAAACTTAGCGGTCACAAGACGCTATTGATGGAAAGTCGGAAGCCACATTTGTTACATCTACCTGAATGTCTATGAAAATACAATAGG
Source organism: Theobroma cacao (assembly GCF_053813885.1). Lineage (NCBI taxonomy): Eukaryota > Viridiplantae > Streptophyta > Magnoliopsida > Malvales > Malvaceae > Theobroma > Theobroma cacao. Next base: position 38,047,932 of record NC_142643.1, read on the forward strand.
CGACAAAAACATGATAACGATTTAACATCTCTATAAAAACACAATAACAATTGAACATGTCTCTATTGAATCTGCTTGCCGCAATTCAGTCACAATCATCAAAATATCCCTTCAAGGGCAAAAACAAACGGAGAAGGGAGAAGCAGGGACGTCGAGGCAGAAAAGAAATGCATGGTTTCTTGGTTCAACTGGGAAAGAGAAAGATCGAAAAAAATTTATTTGCACATTACATTGACAACAGTTATGATACATTTCTCACCTAATTGCACATCTATCAATTGAACCTGGGCTGTTATAAGAGATGCAGAATACATTGAAAAAGAACCCCCAACCCTATCAGAAGAGGATATGGAAGTTCATCTTTAACTACCTAATTTGAAAGCATCCACAAAAAGACCTAAGCACACACCAGCTTTCCAATAGTTAACCATTACCACAAACGACTGCAATCTTCCAGTCTTTAAAGAAGGAGGCTTTCTGTACATAAGCATGCCAATCCCCTCAATGGCAGCAACAACAACCCCGGCAACTAATACATCCCAATCACCTGTCTGGCCAAGAATAGTTGCCAATGCATTTGCCGTGTAGAAACCCAACAGAAGGAGAAATACCTTCATGGGGAAGTTCTTTCTTGCTGAGTTCAGCTTCTCTAATAGCTGTCTGCTGCCTGCACTTACTATCCTGCCCAGTCGAGTACCACCAAGATTAGAGCTGTCACTGTTGAGACTATCTTCTCCACCATCTCCAGAAACCCCACCAGTGTCTAAGGCAAAGGCTATTTTCCAACCATGTCTTTTTCTTGTTGAAAAACTGTTTCAAGGGGAGAAAAACAAATGACTTGTTCAAAAGGGCATCTAACAATAATTCAGATAACCAGGGAACAATCAGAACATCAGCTAACAGCATCTAAGTCAGAAGCCAGTTCTATTTTTAATTAAAGTACATATCTAAATTCAAGTCTACTTCTACATTAATGGAATAGGTCATAGTTGAGTTAACAATAATGTAACATCACAAAGAGAGATATCTTGCTAGCTAGTACTATTACCTGAAGCTTTCATGATCATGGCCTTTCTGACCATAGAAACCCTTCAGCAGCTCAAAATTTTGATAAAGTTCAAACTATACCTCTTTTTGGGAAACAGTGCAGACTTTAAGCCAATCTTTGAAGCTTGTCCACATATACTAGGCTCAATGATCCACCTCTGTATTGCACAAGTCGCAAGGGTCATACATGAACTTTCAAGGACTTCATTCTCCAATATTGACAAACCTGCCTGAAGATACATTCTTCCCACTTGACAGGCCATAAACTGCAAACAGAGAAACTGTAGACTCAGTGTGTTAAAGCTTAAAACATCAAATCTTTTCTGCCATTAACTTCATATCTCCAACCTCGATGAGTGTGAAAACTTTAGTGCTTTCAAAATTGGCAATCACCAGGCTATTCCTAAAAAACCCATGCTGCACCAGAGAGATCACAATCTCTACCGAAATGTTAAATCTTATGCATCATTGGACCACCGAAAACTTTTATTCATACATGACTTCCAAATATACTACTTAAGAAAAACTTGTCTCTAGAGTGGCAAGTTACAAATATTAAGAATTAATGGGCAGTCAAAATGAAGAAGGAAGTACTGAGTTGTTCAAGCTGATAGGATAAACAGTGACGCATAATAAATTCAAAAGCAAGGCAAAGGCAAAAGTAAAGAAAATTACACCAACTACAAGGAAGCAAGGCAATGTAGTCATTCTGGAATTTCAAAGTCGTCACCATAATCATATAAAGAAACAAAATTCATAGAACTCCGTTGCTAAAAACATGTTACGAATCACTAAGATCACCATAGTTGGCACAAGACACGTTTCAAATAACATCAGCCGGTCTCGAGAAAGGCATTGAACAAGTGCTCAATACACTCCTATTATAAACATCCAAAAACAAAGCCTATCAGCTTACTATAGCGAAACAAAAATACAAAGTTCCTTCCATTGGTAGGCACAGCACAACGAGCCTAATAACATCTTGGTGGGCATTCTTAAGATTCCCAAAGTTGAAATTGCATGAAGAGGAGAAAGAAAACATACTGAATTTGTAATGACAGAAATGACTGCATAATTAATCCTAGAAATTCAATCGAGTAAAGCAAAATGAAATTAACTTGAAACCCAAACCTTCAATCTCTATACGTGTTGAGACTTCGTAGTTTGTCAGCAGAGAGAAGCGGAGAGCGGTCAGGGGAGCCTCTCGGCAACAGAAGAGAGGTTTTGAATGACCAAAAGGAAAATGGACATCATATTTTCTTGGGGGCTAGCATGGATTCGGGTCCCCGGCCCAATATCAAACCCACGAAAAAGTGATGGGGAAGCGGGTTTGTTTTCAACCCACAACAATTTTGGACACGAGGATGACAAATATTTTGTATAATCGTATCTGTATTTTAACATGAAAATATTCATGTTGCAGGTTGACTCGTCTTACTAGTTTAACACATTAATAAATATTTAATCAATCCAATACTTAATACAAACCAAACCGAAACAGGAAACTCCCTTTTTGGAAGCCATCTTTCTTAATGCACTTTATTTACATATATTAGCAAGTCATTTAAACTTATTTATTGAATTATTAATATTTAAAATGTATAAAATAATGGTTAAAGTACTCATTTAGTTCATATAGTTAGGTGTTTTCTTTAATTTAGTTCTTCTACTTAATGTCACGACAATTTAATTCTCTAACATATTTCATCTGAATGAGCATTTAAACTTATTTATTGAATTATTAATATTCAAAATATATAAAATTACAATTAAAGTTTTCATTTAATTCTTGTACTTAAACATTTTTTTCAATTTAATCTATTTATTTAAAATCACGATAATTTAATTCTTTCAACATTTTTCCATTCTAATGGACGTTACAGTATTGATGTATGCTACTAGCTCGCTACCACTTCACTCACTTAAATGGACGTTACGATACTGATGTGGGCTACCACTTCACTCTTTTCTTCTCCAACATTTTTCGTTCAAATGGACGTTATGATGCTGACGTAGGCTACCACTTCACTCATTCAAATGGATATTATGATACACCACTTCACCCTCTTCTTCTCTTCCTTCTTCTCCAATAAGTACACCAAACCCTTACCATCAAGCTTAAGCTTTTATTTTTGATTATATCTTGTTTTTTTTTTTTTTCTTTACTACGTTGTTTTAGAGTCTTCTTATACTTTTAAGAACTCTAATTATACAAGCATCTTTTATACCACGTTAGCAACCCCAAACCCATTTCACATACCGTGTCAGCATTTGGTACCACGTAGGTGTTGACATGCTGACATGTTAGTGTTATATTAACTACTTGAATTCACCTCACATGCCACGTCAGTACTGACGTAAGCACTATAACAGTTAATTTTGACTGAAAATATTGAATGGACAAAATTGAAGTAATTTTCAAAATCAATAAATTAAATTATCACGATTTTAAGTAGAATAATTAAATTGAAGAAAACATCAAAGTACAAAGATTAAATAAGTACTTTAACCATAAAATAACTTATTTTTTATATTTAAATAAATTAATTTATGTATAAGCATATCATACTCATGTCATGTCCTTTATTTATTATATTTTTATTTTTAATTTTTACACAATAGGATTATTATTTCATAGCAAGGATAGCTAGAGTCAAAATACATCAATTTAATGTTTTTTAGCAAAAATAAGTTAATAAATAATTAAATAATAGTGACATAATATCTAAAAAATTTTTATATCATTTAAAAAAATCCAAATAAACTATTTTTTATTATTTTCAATTAAATCTTTATATTTTTTTTGAGTTAAATAAATTTTTATAATTAATAATTGACTAATTATTAATTAAAATGTTACTTGTCTTTCTATTTCACGTGGTGATATGTGGTTTGTTGATATATCTTAAAAAATGATAATATATCATATTAATGTGACATGATAATACGATTATATGTCATTTTTACTTTTTACATCAACATCACATTAGTATAAAAATAACAAGTAGTATTTTAACTAATGATGATTAGTCAACTATTTATAAGAAAGATCTATTTTATCCAACTTAAAAAATATATAAGTTTTGATCAAAAGTAATATAATAAAAGCTTATTTAAATTTTTTTGAATAATTTAGGAGTTTTTTCAAATATTATACCTAATGAAATAATATCTAAAATAAATAAATAAGTTTAAACATACTTTTCAGAAAAAAGGTTTAAACATAATTGACATAAATGTTTTCATATTATTATATTTAGTGTTACTCAAATAATATTCACAATAAATATAATTATGTTCAATTTTTCAAAATAAGAGGATAAAATTAGCAATTAGTTTATGTTTTTGATAAAAAAAAATAGATTTCCTTTGATCATGTCCAAAATTGTAATTGAAAAAACTAAAGTGACATAGAAAAAATAAAAAAAGAAATCACATGAAAGCAAAATTCAAAATATATATTGAAAGTGTCAAAATAATTATATAAAAAAAGTACATTAAAAATTAAGAAATTGGATATACTAAATACATAAAAAAGTATTGGAGAATTTTTTTTTTTTATAAATAAAAGAACTCAAGAATCAAATGAGAAGTTCGAAAAAATTAATTGCAAAACTAAAAAAAATAATAAAGAAAATTAAAGGGTCAAATAATAAGGATCAGAGTAAATTACAAAACAATATCTTATCATAGAGGTGCCCATAAATGGAGCAGAGCCCGACTTGGAGGCTTTAGTCTTATGTTAATAAAAATAATTGTAATATAAAGTTATTTAATTTATTTATTTTAAGGATTTTTATAATTTTTTGATAAAATTAAAAATACTAATTGAAATGAAAAAAAACATAATATGTCATTGAAAATTGAAACACAAAAATGGAGGTGGATTTTTTTTATATAATTTTTGTTTGACAGACGACTTTGCCAGCGACATCCATAAAGCTAGTTCATTGAAGAGGGAACCAAAGGGTCCAAAGTCCAAACCAAAGCAAGACCACCATTTCTGAGAAAAACAAATGATAGTTGGGAACATGGGCATTCTCGTTTTGATTTTCCTTCTGTTTTTGTTATGCCTGAAAGTACCCACTTATCATGCTCAACAACAAGACCAAACATCCTCATTTTCTCCTCATAGAACAGTCATTGATGTAAAAGGTGGTCCAGAATCAGTGGTATGGGTGGTTCAGCTCTCTGATCTCCATTTCAGTGTTCACCATCCTGACAGAGCCTTTGACTTTAAGACCCTTCTGCCTCCTGCTCTTTCCATGATCAACCCATCTCTTGTCCTCATCACTGGTGATCTCACAGGTCTAAATTTATGTTTCGTTTACCTTCTTCTTTTCTTTTAACTTTGATGATTTTGGCTCGATGGGTGAATATTTCATGCTTGAGCCTTTGTTTTATGAGAAATCATGATCCTGAATTTTGGGTTTGTGTTGAATTTTTTGTTTGTATGGAAGGTTTTCCTTTGTTATGGCTGACTTTGGGTTTGAAATGGGGAAGGAAATTATATGCAGGTCGTCCTTAATAATTTTTGTTTAAAATTGAATTTTTATGGATGTTCTTGTTCATAATATCAGTCTATAAATTCAATGGCTTTGTATCAGTAGGCTATTTGTTAACTTTGCTTGGATGCGGGTAGGATTTGGTAAAGAGCCTGTTACTGCATATTGTGGTTGGGGAAATTATGTGTTAGCTTGATTTAACTGTTCTAATTTATCCAGTTAATTAAATGTTCTGTTTAGAAATTCTATGTGCATCTATGAGCTTCCAACTCTGATTATAATTTTCCATATGATAGATGTTGATGCTTGTTAAGGCAATAGTTTAGTCAGAATGTTGCTGCAAAGGCATAACAATGTGCCACAATGGTCTGTGCTCTAGTGTGCTTGTTATGTCTATCTACTTTCATCTTAGTGTCATCTTCTCACCTGGACTGAAAACCTGAGAGCAGAAGAAAATCCACGGGCTATCAGTGGTAAATTTTTCTATTTTTACGCATTTGAAGGAATTTATATGACGTTCTTAAAAAAGAGAAAAAGAAATGGCAACCATATTACTTCTTTTTTGAAATAGTAATTTGGTTTCTATTGTTTATTCCCACTGGCATTGAGTATCAAAAGGGCACAGAGCCTGAAACTTGGATAATGTAGGCATTTCTTTATCCTTTTAATTTCAAACACATTCCAACTTTTTCAAGTCCCTTTTGTCTATTCTCATAAGATCCTGCTAGTGTAACAACTTAAGGTCACAAATGCATCCAAGGTGTCTAGGATGGTAAATTCCTTAACTCTGCCTTGCCTGGCTATAGTTCTTGTTCCTGAAGTCATCAAGATTATGACTTATTGCAATATGACAAGAGTCCACAATATATTTGTTTGGTATGTATCGTTATGGTGTTATGCACCACCTTTATTAGTGATCACACTGGTTGATTCATCTTAAATAATATGTCTTCAATCGACAGATGGGAAAAGCAAGGATTTGCTAGTAATGAGGCAGAATGAAGAGGAATGGGTGGAATACAAGAATATAATGGAGGATGTTGTGAAAAGGAGTGGACTTGATAAGAGCATCTTCTATGATCTTAGAGGGAATCATGATAATTTTGGTGTGCCAGTGGTTGGTGGTTCATTTGATTTCTACTCAAAGTATAGCATCAATGGGCAATTGGGAAGAAGCGGACATGTAAATAGCATCACTCTTCAGGTCCCTTCTCTCTCTCTCTCTCTCTCTATCTTAATTATCTATTATTTTTGGGTTTAGCTGGAAACAGAAAGGTAGATGTTAACAGGAAACATAAAAGTCTCATTTGTTCCCATAAACTCATTTTCTGCAAATTTTATTCAGACTTTTATGCAGCCTGAGTAATTGGTTTTTTTGTTTTTTTTTCCTGTAGCTATCTTTTGGCATTAATGGTTGAATTTCAAATTCATGGAAATATTACTATTGCTGGCTTTCATATTATGCAAATATTCGAAGTAGTCCATTGCTTTGTATGTTTTGCTTCACTCATCTGTAGATAATTAGTTAATAACTCCATGAGGAAAGTGCAATGAACTCTAATGTTCTCTTTATGTCTCTCATGATGCAAAGATATGAATGATCATGGGTTCAGAATCTCTTGCCAAATTGAAAACTTCAATTATGAATTGTTATGGCATAGGCACAAAGGCGTGTTTGTCCATTCTTAAGATTTTAATCATAGGAAAGTTTTTGGTTATTTATCTTATTTGTTTGTACCATCACCAGGCTGGTGAGCAAAAATATCTGTTCGTGGGGTTGGACAGCACAATGTCTGTCGGTTTACGAGGCCCAACTAATCTTTTTGGGCATCCAACTGACCAACTATTGACTGAAATAGATTTGGAGCTAGCACAATGGGATTCTCAATCAGCTAAACCAGTGAACAAGATAACTTTTGGGCATTTCCCTCTTTCATTTTCAGCATCCTCACAATCTGGAAGGACCCTGAAAGATATTTTCCTCAAGCATTCCCTTTCAGCATATATATGTGGGCATCTTCATTCAGGATTTGGAAAGAACTTAAAGAGGCACCACTTGTCAAATCATCTTTTACTGTCTTCACAGAAGTTTTTCCAGTTTAATGTACATCAAATACCTTCAGAAGGCATTAAGAATTGTTCATTTGGAGCCCCACCGGTTGAAGAATTTTGGGAATGGGAGATGGGTGACTGGAGGAAGAGTAGAGCCATGAGAATCTTGGCCATTGATAGAGGTCATGTTTCATTTGCTGGTATAGACTTTAAGTCAGGGTCCAAAAAGACTATTATAATACCCACATTTCCACTTGACTCACGTTTCATGTCAACATCTTCATCTCACAACGAGTATGAATGTGAACATATGCTTCCTTCATCTTATGAGACAGTGAGAGCTCTTGTGTTTTCTGTTTCCCCAGTTGTGTCAGTTGTGGCTAAAATCTATGATTCAAGATATGGAAATCTTGATAATGTTATGGAGGCAACAATGACCAAGCATGTAGATAGATCCTCTAGGGGAGATCTTTACTCAGTTCCTTGGAATTATAAAGCATTTGAAGACCCCTCTGCAGATAGATTCTGGCTGCAAATAGAAGCAACCGACATCATGGGCCGAACAACTTTAACTGAACTAAGACCGTTTTCTGTAAATGGGCTTCATGCTAAGGTATTGTGGACTTGGAAGGAGTTTTTTGTCATGGGTTGTCAATGGGCGGCCTTGTATTACCCAATTCTTTGGTTGACTATGTACTTTCTACTCTTACTTCTTCTTATCCCAAGAGCTTTTCTCATATTTTCAAGGAAACAACACACTTACAAGAATTTTCTCGCTGCAAAAGGCCTCATAAATGGCATAGCATGGGTTCTGCAAGAGCTCTGCAGGGTTCCTATAGCATGGTTTGGTTTCCTGGGATACTTATTCTACCTTGTTTTATTTCCCTGGTTCGTGGGACAAGTTTTCACTGATGGTGGAGATAGGGGATACATGACATACATGGGCTGGGTGGTGAAATCCTCCAATAATAAGAGAAATGATTATATTGGATCTCCCGATATCATGGTAGTTGTTCTTCCTCATCTCATCTTTGTGGTTTTACCAGCTATTTTCTTCGCGGGAGCTCTGGCAGCTGAGAGAGCTGTCCATAGAGATAATTTTCTATCAATTTCAGGAAAGAAAGCAGATGACTACAGTAGACTGAATAAGAGATCTCTTAGGTATGATTCCCGAGGCAATAGAAGATCAAAATTCCATTTTGATGGGCGTTGGATGCGGTCAATCCTTTTGGTTCTTTGCTTGGCAATCTGTTGGAAGCATTTCAAGGTAAATCTTCTAACTCGTATTAGTTTATTTGGAACAAAGTGGATGTTGAGGTACTTGATGCACATTGGCTCCTCCTCTTAGTATTGTCTCGTCTAGAAATTGGTGGGAATGAATCACATGGACTTTGATTGCTTTTCTACAAAGGATAGTAGTAACTCTTGGTATTATATGTTTCATTCTATGATTTGAAAGATTGCAGCCAATAATTTAGTTGGCTAAGCATTTAAATCTTCTAGTCCGCTAATATTTTTAAGTTCATAGAACTCACTAATGACACTATGTTAAAATTAATGTGGGAATTAAGATGTATTGATTTTTTGAATTTTGGTAGTGAATCTTTAAAATCTGGCAACTGCCACTGTCTGAAGTTCTGAGGCTCTAAGTATCTTTTGCCTTTTTCCTTTCCCCTATCTGTTAATGCAAAAGTTATGCAAGATCCATTATTTTCCCTTATACCTATCTCTTACTTGAATGTGTTGCTTTTCTTACAGAATTGCAGAGCCCTTATGAAAGCTTATGAGATGAATCCATTACTTCATTTTCCGGTGTATAGCCTTGGAATTCCAGTATTATTGGGTTATGTTATCCACAAAACTAAGGGGGCTTAACAAGCACCATTGGCTCTCTCTTCTCCAAAATTTTTTGTGTGCTATGCGACACGCACCTGCAGACGCTTGATGCTAATTCTGGCTCTACCATAGATGTAGTTCTGATTACATGAAAAAGATATCAAAGCTGAACACAGGCAGGGCGAATGGAAAACATGGATGAAGGCCTGGTTTTGGTGAAAATGTAGGTATAGTTAATCTAATACTGACTAACAACTAGTAAGCAAAACTTTGGGAAGCTCTATTCACCTTGGATATGGAACCTTTGGGTTCTGATTACAATTTTGCCATGTACCACAGCTAAGGACAAACAATTGTTATATATTGTATTGACCCCTCTCTCTGGTTATTATTTATTAGAGATTTGGGGTGGAAGGTAGGGTGGCTGACTGGCTTGAGGCATACTGCAATTTCTTTCTCAGTAAATTGTTGGCACATAGCCTGAAACTTCTAGTAATTGAAATCAAAGACTTTATTAATTACTGTGGTTTAGGATATCAATTTATAATTTTTATTAATTAATGTTTTGTAAAACCTTTATTTTTATTTGTTAGTGATATTTAGTTCTTGCAAATATTTCATTAGTTATTATTTATTTCTGAAATTTAATAGGGAAAAAACATTTTCCAAATTTTAAATCTCTCCTTCTTATGCCTTATATTGTTTTAGTTTTAAAATATTTAGAAATAAATTTAATAAGGCATAATTAATTAAGTCATAAAATTAACAATAAAGTTTTTTACGTTACAATATGAATTGCGTATATTTAAATATTCCAATCATATTATTTGGTTATATTAATTTGTATAATTGATTTTCTTGATATATCTTATCGTTAAACTTTTCCTTCATCTTTTCTATATCTTTCTTTTGATTTTCTTAATAATATAACATTATATATTGGTTTAAATATAAATAATAATTAGCGTAGCATAACTATTTCGATACTAAAATATACTTAATTAATTTATCATTTCAATTTAACAGCCCTTTATTTTCTTTTCTAATTAGTTAATTTTAAAATTTTAAAACTAATAAAATTGAATTTCTTTATTTATTTATTTTATTGTTTGGTCGGAAGGAAAAAGTAAAAGTTAGAACATGTTTCTTTTTATGTTATAGCTTTTCGAAAAAATTTTACTTTCCTCGACTTTTTTTATTGCGTATATTTTAACTTTACGCAGTGAAAAATTGAGAATAACCGCACTGTGAAAGACTCAAAGAACTCAAAATTAAGCAGAACAGAGATTTCGCACATTTTTGATTCAAATCTTTTGAAATAAAAATAAGAAAGACAGAGATATGGAATCCAGTTGCCCTTCCACCCCTCGCTGGAACCTCGATAGACCTTTCCTCACCGGCCGATTTCACCAGGTCCTCCTTCTTTTTTCCCTCACTTTCTCAAGAAACAATCGGAAATAGAACTGCATTTCCAAAATTTCGCGTATTTTCTTTTCTTTTTTAAATGTTTTTAAATCTGTAACTTTTTTTTTTTGCTTTGTACATTCCCTTGTGCTTTCCGGAGAAACAATCAGAAAAAAAAAGTAACACGTTTCCAAAAACCTAGCAATATTTCTTTTTTTCATTTTTTTCCAATGTAGCTTCTTTTAGTTGGTAATGGTAGATTAATGGTCCTTTCAGGAAATAAAGGGGACATCTCGGTTCGCAGCTGATGCGAAGGGTTTTTCCTTGGATTCGTGCAGGTATTTAATGTTCAGTTCTTTATTTTATGGCTCTCCTCATTTTAATTCTTTGTCTAAGCTTAATCCTTTTGTTTTTGCCTCTAATCAGCTCTGGATTGGAAAATCCAATTGGTTGTTATGATGCCGCGGTTCAGGTATTTTTCGCTTGAACTATGCTAGTTCCTGCTCAATTGTCTAATTTGTTATTATTATTTTTTTTACAATTCTATGATGTTAAAAGAAGTGGAACATTTATTTATTTTTGAATTGATTGCTTATTGCAAAATGTAAATTTCTTCTGTTGTGGAATGATTTTTTTTGGGCTAAAACTTAGTAAAGTTATGTTTTTGTTCTACTAATTACTGATTGGAGACAATATTGAGTTTGTAATGAAAGAAGTACAGTAAAACCTCTATAAATTAATAACCTCGATTAAATAATAATTTTGGCCGGTCCTGGCTTGGGATTTATTTGGTAAATTAATAATTTGCTAAATTTATACGATAATACATTTTAAAAAAAACATATAGGTCCCACTTGATATATAAATTAATAATCTCATTTTACATAAAAATTATATATACATAACTCAATTAAGAGGCTTTTGTAAAATATGATTTCAATGTTACTTGTTTTTTTTCAACTTGATGTTTCTTTGGACCTCATTTCTAACCTTTTTTGGTATTGAACAAACCACTCATAGAGAACCTTATCTAGCTCAGGCAATTTTGCAGTTTTATATCATTTGGCATCACCTTTTTCAATGTTGGTTGATAAATACTTTGATGATCTCTTGATCGTATTTGATATTATTGCTCGACTCACTTGCAAGTTAAACTTTTCTGTCACCCACTGTTGCAATTGCTTTTGGGTGCAATTTGGATATTCTATGTTGTACTTACGCAATGCTTTGCGCATTTTATTTGTCATTGTTGATTTCTTTATACCTTTGAGATTAGAAGCCACTGTGTTTAGTTTTACCGTTTGTGATACTATATGATGTTTTTGCTTGACTTAATGTTCACGAAGTATATTAATTAAGTATACATAGAACAATGGTATATGAAAATTCAGTAATTAGGTAATATTTGTATAATCACAATACATAATACATGTATTAAGTTCAATTTTTGGAAAAAAAATAAAAAAATACCTTGATAAATTAATTTTTTATTAATTAATGTATAAATTAATAAATTATTAATTTATTGATTAAATAATATTGATTAATTAATAAATTTTCATGGCCCAAAGAATATTAATTTATAGAGGTTTTACTGTGTCATGTGTTTTGTAAATTTTGTGTAAGATAGGATGCGTGTAGTGCTATGGTGCATGAGCTGTGCTCTAGTGATAGAGTGAGGGTTCCTGTGCTGTTGTTGGTATGATTGGCTTATGTGGAGCTCAGAATTGCAGTTTCACATTTTGAAAATTCGGCCCACCTGATATTCTTTTTCCTTGGACTGTCAAATTAATCTTTTGTTTTTTGGCATATGAAGTGATGTCAACCACAGAATTATCTAATTAGTTTGTAGTTTATCTTATATGTCTATTGCTGGGATTTTAATTTTAGGTACTTGTGACTCATGAGTTGAATTGTGGTCTTTTATTCAGTGCCTCTCTCTTGTCTTGCCACTTTCAATACAAGTTGATCATTTTTCTAAACTGGTGTTCTTTCTAGTTTGCATGAGGTTGGGTGAAAATGTTGAATCCTGACCAGGTTATTAGGTGTTTTGGGGTTGCACATCCTTGGAAAGAAAAATTCAACAACATGCCAGCATGTTTTTCATGTCTTTTCCTAATTACTATAAATAACAAAGACACATATTTGTTCACCAACATGTTGTCTTCATTATGTACAGTAATCTGCATTCTGCTTTGCATGGTTTCTACTTTAAATTACTATTAATCTAATACTTGTGCTCTGTTTTTATGAAGTGGTTTAACCTATGAGGATTTTGCAACTAGTTTAGTTATTAATCAGTTAACTTGGTTTGTAGGAACTTATTGTTATTGATGATCTCCTATTTGCTTTGGTTGGAATTGAAGGACGATACATTTCAATCAAAAGAGTGCATGGAAAGGATGATGCTGTTACTTTCCAGGTTGATGCATCTATGGATTTAGCACTTCAGGTGAAAATTTTTCCTTCTGTTGGCACAATCAAGTGTTTATGCTATCCTTTGTGAATGAATTGTTTTGTCTCTGGAATTTTCTGTTATGGTGATTGAAAAACCTTGGTGCTGTGTGCTGCTGCTAGGAGAACCTATGGCTTATGCTTCAGAACCTATGAAATGAGGCATTTGTTTTAGCCTTGGGTTCAATTCCGTAACTCAATGCACCTTTTCATAGCTTCCTGTCTGGCTGTGGATTACTCTAGGGATTCTAGAAGTGGACTTGATCTAAAGTCCAGAACATTGCTCAAGTTAAAAAACTATAAAAAAAAAAATCAAAATTCATTTGAGAGCATATTGATCAACCAGCAGCTCCATGGATTTTTTTATCCTGGAGGATGCTGGAGGCCATTCTTTGATAATTTCCTGCCTATATTAGAAAGTGAACGTTAATCAATGACAGGATGGGGTTGCAAATTTAAAATGTGTGAATTTTGTCACTTGCCTTCAACAATTATTTTACCTGATTGAGAGATCATTGCAGGAATTTGCAAGACGGATATTTCCTTTGTGTGAGAGCTTTCTCTTGATTGACCAGTTTGTTGAGTCCAGATCTCAGTTCAAGAATGGCCTAGTCAATCATGCCTTTGCTGCTGCATTGAGGGCACTCCTTTTGGTAGGTTCTTTAGGTTACAATTCTTTTGATTAGCTTATATTGCACTGCTGTTCATTCTTATTTCTTTCTATTCAAAAAGTGACAGGGACTGATTGTTCTTCCACCATCTTTTTAAACATTATTGTTGATTGCAATGGCTATTGTTATCTAATTCAATGTGATAAATGATGGGCTTATTTGTTGGAAAATTGTGATCTTTGGGGTCTATTAGGTGAATGGAAAATGGTTTTTTGGAGTTCAAATAGGGCTTAAAAGAAAATTTCAACTCCTTTACCAATTTTATGACTCAATATCAATTATAGTGGAAGCATACAGTTCCTGGGTCAGTATGTTAATGTTCTACTTATCATCCATATGTACACAATTGCTATGTTGATTTCCTTCATATTTTAGCTGATTCTGGTGTTAGATAATTTCATGATCACTTGTCTGACATTCTGTATAATTTTTTTCCTTCACCATGTGCCAACTTTCTTGATCAGGATTATCAAGCCATGGTTGCACAGCTTGAACACCAATTTCGACTTGGAAGACTTTCCATTCAAGGATTGTGGTTTTATTGTCAGGTTTGACTCTCTTAGCTTAATGCTTCAGTTTCTAGAGTGTTTCCCTGAAGTCGTTTTCTCCCATGTGTTGGCAGCCCATGATGGGGTCCATGCAAGCATTGTCCACAGTGATACAGAAGGCTTCAGCTAATAATTATGCAGGTTCTGCAGTGCTTAATCTGTTACAGAGCCAGGTGAGATGATTGTCTTAATTGATTTATATGGGAAGATAGTGTTATTTATTTTATTACAGTGTTGTAAGTTAAGAATTTGATATTTGTTTCCTCTTCTCTAATTTGACTATTTGCTTTCAGGCTAAGGCTATGGCCGGTGATAATGCAGTGAGGTCATTGCTAGAGAAAATGACCCAATCTGCTAGCAATGCATACCTTAGCATATTGGAAAGGTAACCCCTGTAATACCTGCTGTTTATCTGATTTTTGTTGTTGACCTATGCATAAAAGTTCTCCTTTGTTATGTTTCAAGAGTTTTTATTTTACCTTGTTATGCTTCAAAGAACTTCCTGCTTTTCTGGCTGCGCATTCTAGTTTTGCAACAAAATATGTTGTTAGAGAGTGGAGACATGTGTTTCTAAGGGATTTTGTCAATTATTTCACTGTTTTATATATATATATATATTCATTTTATAGGTTTAGGAAAAACTATCTAAAATAAGAACGAGAAAAATTAAACATACGTATATATGTGGCAGGTCTGATCATCTTGGCCTGTTTGAATGTAATGATTGAACAGGTTTAGTTGGAAATAAAGGTTTTTGGTCAGAGTTTGTGGATTTATGCTAGGATTGTGTTGGTTGAAGGTTTGGTTTTCGGAGAGGGTTGCTTGGATTATGAATGTTAGGCAGGGTTAGTACTGTTTTTCGAAGCCCAAATTTGGTCTTAGATGGAGTGAAGGGGTTGCTCTCATTTTTGTGGTCTGGTCATATGTGTTTTACTGAATTGATAATTAGCTTTCTTTATTACCATCCATGTTATATTTAGTTGGCACCCTTGATATAAATGAGTTGAAGTAATGGCAAAAAATCGTATAGTTAGTGATGAAAAGGTCACCATGTCACTAGAGATGATAAGTAGCACTCTACTGTGCAAATTGCATTATCCTGGCAAGGAAATCATGCATGGAAGAAAATTATGTTTCTTTTTGGTTGAGACAGCTATGAATGGTCTAAGCATCGTCAAAATTTAAACTTATACAGAAAATGTATAACTATTCAACAATAATTTTATTGATGGGCATTTTGTTTTAGAGTAGAGGTTCTACCTTGATGGCCAAAAGTTGCATGCGTCAAATGTCATTCATGACTTAATTCTTTCACGATCTGTTTTCTAGCTTGACCCTATGACATCTATCTATGATTTGTATATATTCTTTTTAGATCTAAACATTATCCTTAGAAAATGTTTTACTTTTACTTGTCATGAAGATTTATGTCATTTGCTTAAAGATTTTGGGCATTTTGTGATGTGTTGTGAGCGAATGAAGTTGCTTCTAGTTCCTAAACCAGGTAATTAGGAAGCTTAGCTGGTGACCTGGTAGGGAAAAAGGGTAATGAGTTATTTTCCTTTTGCTAAATCTTAGATTTACTTCAGAGCTGGTTGATATGTGTTCAACATGAAAATTTGCTAAGTTTCTTACTTCCTGAAGAGTTGTGATTTGAGAATACTACTCTTTTAGTTTTTGCATGAGGGTTTTATGGAGCATTATAATTGAAATTTTGATCATGAAGAAATTCCAATGATTTTAGGTGGATCTATGAAGGAGTGATTGATGATCCATATGGTGAATTTTTTATTGCTGAGAACAAGTCTCTCCAAAAGGTATATTTATTTTATTCACATTTATTTGTGCTCCAAATTTGTGCTTTGCATGCTTATATTTTTTAGGTTTTTTAGGAGAGCCTTACTCAAGATTATGAAGCCAAATATTGGAGGGAACGTTACAGTCTCAAGGAGGACATTCCTAGCTTTCTGGCAAATATTGCTGGTATAATATTGACTACAGGGAAATATCTGAATGTCATGAGGGAATGTGGGCACAATGTTCAGGTTTGATTCTTTAAGCACGAAACTCATTTGTCCTCCTTTTTGCATTATGACATACCTCTGACTGGATATTGTTTGCAGGTCCCTGTGTCTGAAAATTCTAAATTAATGACTTTTGGATCCAACCATCACTATCTTGAGTGTGTAAAAGCTGCTTATGACTTTGCCAGTGGTGAGCTCTTAAATCTCATTAAAGAAAAGGTGAGCATGAATTGTTATTACTTAGTAATTACATGCTAGCTTTTCAATTTTTTTTAATTTAATTTTTTATATGTATCTGATCTGTCAATGAATTGCCATTCAGAGAATTTGCTGGACCTTTGGCTATATATTCTAATGATGACTTGCATGCTTTAATGGTGTAGTATGATCTAATAGGAAAGCTGCGGTCTATAAAGCACTATCTTCTTCTTGACCAGGTAAATCTATTAATATATTGTGAACTTGGGATGAAAATCAATTACTATATTTGCTTATTATATGGTTTTTGGACGTGGTTGGGTTAACTGGTCAATATAGGGACCACTTTGTGTTGATCATGTCTAAACTTTGATGAATGTAAGTGTACTATGCTGACTAGTTTCACAGAACATGCATCTTAGTAGTGCCAAGTTTTTGATAGGGGGCATACTTGGTATTCACACTTGGTCAAGGTGTGTTTGGTGTTTCTGATTTGTTAGCAAAACCTATTCCAACCATATCTTTTAACCTTTTAGGAATAGTTCATCAACAATTTAACATTTTTACTACTTAGGTGAAGAGCTTTGTGTATATTATATTCATGCGTTTAAAAAGCTGTTTCTTCCCCCCTCCCTCTCTTTTGGTATTGTTGTATCTACTTTGTTAGCAAGACCTACGTTTGAATCATATTTTAACATTTTAGGAGTGTTCCTCAGCTATTTAACATTAGTCATTCACTTTGTTGAAGAACTTTGGGGATTTATGTGTTTTATGTTTCTTTGCTCTGGAGATTTATGTGTTTAAACATTATTCATTCATGAGTTTAAAAAAGTAGAAGAGCAAGCTTCATCTTCTACTGCTGGATTGAGTATTTCTTTTGACCTTATTGTCAGTTCAAGGATTTGAAATTAAAATTGGATCACAAGATTGTAAGGGTCTACAAATTCTGAAAAATCACTTGGAGTAATCTAAGAACTCTAGATGTCACAGAAATTCAAAGTGTATGTCCAAACATTCAAGTAAAACATAAAACATTAAAGCTTCAGTAGTTTTAGTGCATAGCAATAGTAGTGGTATTAGCATCGCACTGGTTTCATTTTATAATTTAAGTGCCATTTTAGTAACTGCATAAAGGATTGAAAACTATAAGTGGCTTCTTAGAAAATTTTTTTAAGTGAAATCATGTTGAGTGCATTTGATGAGAGGATGATTCTCAAGACTGTAAAATGCATTTGTCCAAAGCCATTATAAGCGCTTAAATTTGTAGGCCATTATACCCTTTTATATTACTCAAAAATAATTTTACCATGTTCATTATCATCCATTGTATTATCTATCTCTATATTTGATGGAGTTCTTTTAACTAAAATTTTGTACTATAATTTGTAATTAAGTTTGTAATTAAATGGTATTATTAGCAATAAATGGATAAATGCAGTAAGAAAGTTGGGAGCATAAACTGAAAATGCTAATATTATAATTGACATAACTAATTGTTAAGAGACACCCAATGATAGGTGGGGAGAAAGGTCCAAGAAGGTTACAAAGCTAAAATAAGGAAACATTGGGTGAAGAATATGATCTCTATAAACAAGAATATAAAAGAAAAAAGAAAGTGTTACTTTCTGCATAAGGAAAAAGAAAATAAACTGGAAGTTAGAGTATTTCAAAAGTAGATGAATATTGTAATTTATGGATAATATTGCCTTTAATAATTATGGTATGGAAAACGTCCTTCACTGCATGAGTGATAGAAACTTGATGGAGCTGTACCTTTAATTCCTTTATCTGTGTTTGGGTGAGATATTTCAAAATTTTTCAGAATTTTGAAATGAAGGGAATTAAAAATGATGCAACAAAAATTGCCACAAATTGTAAATTGTTGTTTAGATTTGTGTCAAATTGGAATTAGCTCGATTGATGGGTAAAACTTTAAAATCAAAACTGCAGCATCTCAATCCTCTCCTTTGTCACTCTGTCTTTGTCCTCTCCTATCATAATGTTGTGATGCAACTTCTCAATTATTCGGAGACAACTCCTAATTGCTAACAACACATTGACAAGTCTTGACAACTCGATCAAGGCATAAATCATTATCTCTTGCTGTGGTAAGAGGAAAAAAATTTGGTATAAGAGACTGGTTTGGATTGAAAGAGGAGAGATAGTAGAAACATAACATAGAAATATTCCAAGATATGGCCACGGTTGCATAAGCAGTTCTGCCACTATACATGTTGCTGGTAACAGAGGGGAAAAGGAGAGGGCAAGAGCTAGTAGGGGTGGCAATTGGGCAGGTTGGCTAGGGTTTGAGTGGGTTAGGACCTGGTTGGGTCATGAAATTGGTAGAATAAGGCATATATCATCATCCCTTGCTGTGGAAAGAGGAAAAAGTTTGGTAGAAGAGACTGGTTTGGAGAAAGAGGAGAGATAATAAAAATGTAACATAGAAATATTCAAAGATATTGCCATTGTTTTAGAAGCAGTTCTGCCACTATACATGTTGGAATAGAGGAAAAAGAGAGATGGAGAGCGGGTAGGGTGGCAATTGGGTGGGTTGGGTCAGGTTTGAGTGGGTTTGGGTCATGAA
This sequence comes from Theobroma cacao, assembly GCF_053813885.1. Classification (NCBI taxonomy): domain Eukaryota; kingdom Viridiplantae; phylum Streptophyta; class Magnoliopsida; order Malvales; family Malvaceae; genus Theobroma; species Theobroma cacao. The sequence goes on from NC_142643.1 coordinate 38,067,258, forward strand.
AGTTTGGATCAGGTCAGTTTGTGTTTAGGTTATTTCAGTTTTGGGTCACTTGAGTATGGGTCATTTTAGGTTTGAATCACTTCAGGTTATTCAGGTCGCTTGTTGGCCTTTTGGAACTAATTGAAATGAGTGAGTTTATGTCAATTTTTATAATTTGCTTTGTGTTTATCATTGTTAAATTAAATGAAATTTAAATTAAGGAAACAATATAGTATTTTATATTCAATTTTAAGTTTCAAGTCATTTTGAGATGGGTGGGGCTTGATTCAGGTCCAGGTTGCTTTTGGGTTGCATTGATCTGAGCTTAGGTTGTTAACTTTTCAAGTCGGGTTCGGTTGGGTTTGTGCGGGTTGTGCTGATCTTATAGATTGGCTCAGCTTTTACTAGCTCTAAGAGAAAGAGGGGAAGAGGAATAAAAAATGAAAAAAAAAAACAAGTGTTAGCAAATTGTAAAACTGAGAAGATGACATTGGTGGCAGTGAAAGTGTGACGTTGGTGACTGGACATGTAGTTGGTGTGCTGGAAAAGTATTGAGTTGGCAGCATAGGGAGGGTTTGATAGAGGGAGGGGAAAGGAAGATAGTTGAGAGAGAGGGGCAGGAGGTGAGGTAGGGAGAGAGAAAAGCAAAAGAGAGACAGACATTCTCAAATAATGCCTGTTTAGGTGTTATTTGAAGCAGGTATCTTGCGGCCATCAAATACCTGCTTAAAATCCGATAGCTTATCCTTTCTATATTTTAGACAAACAAGGTAATTGACTTTCTAGAATAAATTTGTTTTCCAATTTGAATTCTTCCCTAAAATGATCATATCCAAACACACCATTATTACATTCTGGAATAGCAGGATCATGAGTAAAACCCATATTGTACTGATTTCCGTAATGTAGATCAAGATCGTATTCTTGTCCAACATTTAGATTGAGATTCTACATAGGAGCGGTACGATAGACATATGTTTTACTAATGATTTATTTAGTCATTCTAATACAGGTGCTATCAAATTGCAGGGTGATTTCTTGGTTCATTTTATGGATATAGCTCGAGAGGTGCTCTTGAAAAAGCATGATGAAATTTCTGTAGAAAAACTGCAGGTTATTCTTCTTTTCCCCTCTTTTTTATTTTTTTATGATTACACACCATATAAGCTGCGTACAACAAAACTTCTACATCTATTTGCTAAAGCTTAATAAGGCAAACTGCAAAATAAATATTACTATTAAAAAGACAAGCCATCTGAGTTATATGAATTTATTTTTTTTATTTAACCTTTTTTTCAAAAAAACAAAATGTAGTCTCTGCTGGATCTAGCTTTGCGTACCACAGCTGCTGCGGCAGATCCTTGTCATGAGGACTTAACGTGTTGTGTGGTAAGTGATTCCTATCTTTTTCGTTTGTTTGTAGGGGAAAACTTTGGATTGGATCTGCATCATATAATTTTTTATGTTTGAACTCTCAGGAGAGATCTTCAGTTCTTAAAGGATTGAGCACATTGAAGGATCTTGACATCAGGAATGTATCCGACAGTAATGACCTAGAGGAGTCAATAAGCATTACTGGTCTTGAGACATTTTCCTTGAGCTATAAGGTATGCATTTCTTTTGTTGTAGTTAATTTTACAATTTGTGTTCTTAATGGAGCCTTTGATTTACAAGTTAATTTAAGTGACCTACTTGTTGGAGTATAAGCTTCACTGATGAGTCTCTTGAATGATGTGATTTGCCATACTGTTTAAATGTTTTATTAAAAGTATTATTAGTTCCTTCAATATTTTCTAGACCATGTTTAACGTTTTTTATCAAGGTAAAAATAGTGATCACTTGTAAGGATTACATGATTTGAATGGTACTTTCTTTGTGCTTGCTCCGTGATATGTTCTGAGTGATTTAAGAAAAAAAAAAAAAGAAAAATTCTGAGTGGAGGTAGCTTCTGTTGCAATCTGTTGGTGGCATCACTTTTTAGCACCATTTCCATGATGTGACCAGGAAATATTATTCTTCTGCTCACAATGTTTTGTCTGTTTTCAGATTCGGTGGCCACTGTCAATTGTTATATCAAGAAAAGCCTTAACAAAATACCAGTTGATTTTCCGCTTCCTTTTTCACTGTAAACATGTGGAACGCCAGCTTTGTGGGGCTTGGCAATTGCATCAAGTATAGACTTGAACTTATTCATGTAGTATGGTCTTTACCACTTTTCTGTTGTATTCTAATTGCAATAAAATACTGCAGGGAGTTCGTGCTCTTAATACTCGTGGAACCGCCATCTCTAGATCATCTCTCCTCTGTCGTAGCATGCTGAGATTTATTAACAGTCTTCTGCATTATCTAACATTTGAGGCAGGTTTCTTTGCATCCTTTGCACCATATTTGCTCTGAATACTTTTGTAAGGCCTTGATGGAAAAGCATCTGGAAACAGATGTGTCTAATATGACACATGCTCATTCTTATTTTGACTTTCCGTTCCTCTTTATTTCAGTTTTTTTTTGTATGACTGAACCTCAAGGGTCTTTTTTTTTCGTCTGGGAAAAATCTGCATTACATTGTAGTTAAGGCCACTAGCTGGGTGAAGGACTTTTGGATTTGACTTTTTGTCAAGGAAAGGCTGAAAATATGAGAAAGACGAAGAAGAGAAAATAAACTGACTCTAGGATGCTAGTGGGCATGTGCTTTTTTAGTAACATTCTTGAAATCCTTGTTTTCAGGTTCTTGAACCCAATTGGCATGTGATGCATGGTAGACTTCAGACTGCAAAAAGCATAGATGAGGTATGTTCCTAATTAGACTCCTAGATGCTGCATATCTGTTTTGCATATAATATACATAAATACATACATACATATGTATATATATATATATATATATATATGTACACATACATATGTGTGTGTGTGCGTGTGTGAATATATATATATATGTATGTATATGTATACACACACACACACGTGCATATATATAAACTAGTGTATCATGAGTTATGTATGAAAATCCTTTTTGTAACAGGTTGTCCAGCATCATGATTTTTTCCTGGACAAGTGTCTGAGAGAATGTCTGCTTCTTTTGCCTGAATTGCTCAAGGTTTGTTACTTATCATTTATCAATATTTTTTGGACAAAGATTATAATAATTTGGAAATGCAAGTCTGTCTCTACTGGGTGGACTAAATTGTTATTTAAAGTTGTATTAAAAATCATATGAAAAAAACAAAAAAGTTGTATTAGAGATGTTATTCAAAACATATTTCAAATTTCAACCTAAAATACAGAAGTTGGAAGTTAAGTTTGAAAGAGCATTGGAGCTTGAATTAGCCCATGAATCCATGAGACCTGATTGGGGGAAATTCAGTTATCATTGTTATTGTTTGAGTCTCTTTCTTAGTAAGTATATTTTGTAATGCAGAAAGTGGGGAAGCTGAAATCATTGTGCCTACAATATGCAGCAGCAACACAGTGGTTAATTTCATCATCTGTTGACATTCCCAAGTTAGAGGAACAGTCTGATGGTTCACTTGGCTCAGAAAGGTCCAAGCCGTTGAAATCGAGGAACCCATCTCAGGCGCAAAAAGTCATGACTAGAAACTCAGCAGTCACTGATTCCATTCTGTAAGTGTGGATACAATTACCTCTCGCTCTTTCTCCTGTCTCTCTTTCTCTCTAATTTTAACTAATATATTGCAGTAAATTTGAGAGGGAATTCAATGCTGAGCTTCAGAGTTTGAGACCAATCTTGAGCAGCAGTTCCCAAGCAGAACCATATTTGACGCATCTTGCCCAGTGGATCCTAGGTGTTGGGAACGATCAATAAGTTTTAAATCTGTTAACATCCTGTAAATTACGTCAAGATTATCTGGTCATAAGGAATGTGAACCTCTTAGTCACGCCTTTTCTGTCTATATATTGTTGTGCTTGACCGTAGTGATTATTGTTCGTGTGGTGCTTGTATCTCTTTCATTGCCTCAGAAAGAGAAGAGGGTTGGGGGGTAGGAGGGCTCAATCTCGTATAATGTTGATCAGAATCAAGATGTATGTACTCATCTTCTACTTGTGTGGTTAACCAGGCATTTTTTAAGGTCTCTAGTTTGAGAAAACAAACTGTACCATGATATAAAGAGAGGAATTGATATCAGTTTTTTGGTGCAACAGTTATTAATTTTGCTGGGTACATAAGAAAAACGTTTGGACCTAAGTATAAAATTAAATGAGAGGTAATTTTCCTCTCACAAATCCCATGTCTTCCCTTGTTATGTTGCTTTTTATTATTATTATTATTATTTTTTTGTAAAATTGAGGCTTTTTCTCATAATAAATGCAAAGATAGTTCGGCCATAAATTCGTAACCAACATGTTATTGTCTTATGTATGACTGCGTATCCTGAAACAAGTTCAATGAATTCGGTTAAGGAACCTCAAGTCAGAGAAATGACACGCATACGAGGGTTTTACTACAACTTAATCTGGTAGGAAGACTAGTGAAGTCTCCTATACGTTGCATGAGCTACTTAATTACCTCATCTCTGCCTCAAGACTACACAAACTTGTGGCAATAAAAATTAGGTATTAAAACTTCCTTTTGCCTAAATTCAATAAAAATCCAACATTGGCTTAAAAACCTACAATCTTCTTTTTATGGAACATTTATTTTGATTGATGAAATTTCAAGAAGAACAAGTCAATCTTTGTTGTCAACATCATAATATGCATGATTTTGTTATCATGTTATTACTATTTATTTAAATCAGAACGAATTTAGTAACTAATCAAGAAATTACAAAATTAATTAAAATCTAGTTTAAGAAGTACAAGAAAATCAACAAATAACTTGAAAAAAAAAAGTACATTTGCTCAACCCCATTATAATTATACAAATTATCTAATTAGAGTTATTATATTACATTATTATCTAATTAGACTATAATACTTAATTAGAATTATATTACAATATTGTTAGTTGCTTAAAATTAGATTATGATTAGGATTAAATTTTTATGTATATCTTATTCACTTATATAATCCATACAATTTTATAATACAATTTTTTTCTTTTGTACTAACGGTTTCGGTATCTCTCTCTCTCCTTACTCTTTTTTCTCTGGCTTTTTGGGAGTTCGTCTCACCGGTGTGAGAATCTTAGAAGAAACAATGGCATCGACTTCGAGGAAGATAATGTTGATGAGCTCCGACGGAGCGGCGTTCGAGGTGAAGGAAGGGGTGGCGGCTGAGTTGCAGACGATCAAGCACATGATCGAAGACGATTGCGCGAGATCCCTGTCCCCAACGTTACCAGCCAGATCATGGCCAAGGTCCAGGAGTACTGCGAGAAGCACACTGACAAGGAAAGGATCCCCGAGAATAAACTAAAGGCGTGGGATGCTGATTTTGTCAAGGTTGACCAAAATACCCTCTTCGGCCTCATCCTTGCTGCCAACTATTTGAACATGAAGAGCTTGTTGCACTTGACTTGCCAAACAGTTGCTGACATGATAAAGGGAAAGACACCTGAGGAGATTCGCAAGATCTTCAACATTAAGAATGATTTCAGCCGTGAGGAAGAAGAGGACGTTAGGAGGGAGAACCAGTGGGCATTCGAGTGATTGGGTTCTGCTGTTCATGTTATGATAGGAATGTCGACATTATCATAGCTTTATGCTGTTTTCAGGTCATACCAGCAGCTTGTGTCAACATGGGGAAATTAAGTTAAAACATTGGATTTTTCTTTTTAGTTATTTTTTGTTATATATGCTTTAGTTCTTTAGGATTTTAACCAAAATAGATAATTAATGTACAAAATTTATATCTTCATTGTTTTGATATAATTTTGCTACCATTTTTATCAAGAAATACCTTGATTTTTAAGAGGAAAAAAATACTTTTACTTTTGTTACTATAGTTTTAAATTCTAGATAAACTAAGATAATTGTCTTGAATTCTAGTTATTATAAAAAACATTTTTGTAAGTAAATTTCTTTCTTGCCATTTGAAATAAATTTTAATTTCATTTAGGGTACAATTAGTTTCCTCTAAAGTTGCATTTGGTAATTTAAATTAAAAAAATCAAATTTAAAATTCATATATTTATTGAATTATTATGTGATAGAATTCATGGAAAAAATTACTTTATTGATTATTTTGAGAATTTATAGATTGTTCATATTCCTACTTAGTGGTGGCTTTGAAGTACATATATTTACAAAGGTATTTCTTTTAATACATATACACAAATAGATATTTTAAATTTATTTTTTTTATATATCCTCTCAAATTTATAAGTGTATCAAATCTTAATTAATTATAAATATTTTCATTCATCCTTACAACTTATATAACAAATTAACTTTCCTTAAAGTTCCATGCATGTTCCCAATTGCAGTTACTTACATTAAAAAGCTAATCTTCATCTAAGATTGTTTTTAAATGAAGAGAATGAACAGAGGTGTTGAAAATTTTTTATTCACACCATGATTATCGCAACAATCCAAGCTATGACCAACTCACAATCAAGCCTTCTGCCAATTTTTCATATACGAGAATCACGTAATAATAAAATGAAGTGTGTTTTGATAGTGAATTATATAAAAAAAAGTAAAGTAAAAATGAAATGACAAAAGAGAAAGAGAAAAAAAAAAGAAGTGTAGAAAAACTTTAAAGGTTAGAATAAAGTTGAGTGGAGCTTGTGAAGCCATTTTATTTTTCTTTATTTATATTAATTATTAAATAAAAAACTATTTTGAATTTTGAGAGGAACATTAAAAGAAAAAATATATAATAAATAAAAAATTTTAAAAATTTTGTGGAGGAGAGAAAATGTTTAGTTTACAAAATGTTGCAAAGCCTAAGCTTAGTGATGAAACCTTAGTGGTATTCCGCTTGGTGCTAATCCGAGGTGCTCTAGCAAATGGGACCTTGTGGTTAACAAATTCAAACAACGTCTTGCTCTTTGGCAAAGGAAATACTCGTCTTTCGGTGGCAAGATAGCACTTATTAACTCTGTTCTCAATTCATTGCCCTTGTACTACTTATCTGTTTTCCAGGCCCCAAAAGGCGCTCGTAGAAAGCTTGAACAATTGAGGAAAGCTTTCTTATTGGGGGTAGGGGATAGGGGGGGAACCTTGATAAACATAAAATCTTAAAAGTTAAATGGAATACAGTATGCAAACCGAAAAGATATGGTGGGTTAGGAATATCTAGCCTTAGCCATAAAAATTTAGCACTCCCTGCGAAATGGTGGTGGTAAAATGGCACGAAAAGTGATGCTCTTTGGAGACGCTTAATAGTGGAGAAATATGGCAATGGTGAATCTAATTGGCTTCCATCCATTGCTCGGCCTTCTAGAATGTCATCGACTTGGTGAAGCATTGTCCACACATGGTCCATCGAGGGGGTTTAGGCACTTATGGGATTTTATGCATGCCGTTGACTCATTGGTGATCGTGCCTCTATCTCTTTTTGGCTTGATAAATGGGTTCCGGAAAATGAAGCACTTTGCTTCGAGTATACTAGACTTTTCTCTATTGCAACGGACAAGGAGGCACGAGTGCATGATATTTGGCACAATGGCAATTGGACTATCTCTTTTTGTCGTAACCTTTACTCATGGGAGGTTGAATTTTATAGTGAGCTCCTTTCATTGTTAGGTTACATTGGTCTTGTTTCGAGCAAAATGGATAAACTTACACGGAAGTATGACACTAGAGATAACTTTTCGGTCAAAACTTTCTACTCTTTTCTTGATGCTGATCCTATTAGTCAAATTTCATGGCTCTACTCTATTTGGAAATTATCTATTCCCTCTAAGGTTCAAAGCATCCTATGGCTCGCTTCTCTTGACTCGATCCCCTCCAAAGCCTTCCTTCACTGGAGGGGTTTGGACTTTAGCTCAAAGCAACTGTGCTGCACTTGGTGTGGTTATGAGTTGGAGACATGTTCGCACAACCTTCTCACATGCCATTTTAGTTGGACAGTATGGTGCCTTGTTCTTCAATGGTGGGGGATATCATGGTCTTTTCCTTGTACTATATCATCTTTTTTGCAGTCTTGGGCTAGTTGTGCCTTGGCAAACGACACGCACAAGCGGTGGATGATAGTTTGTGGTGCCATGTTTTGGTCTCTGTGGTTGGCTCAAAACGAGTCGGTTTTTAACAGCAAAATATGAGATGGGTCCGAAATATATTTTCTTATTAGAATGCAATCTATGCTCTGGGTGTGCACATGTGACGGCATTGATGCGGTTGATGATATTGGCTGGTGGTTCGAACCCCGAAACACAACGATTAGATGGTCTCCCTATATTCACGACTAGGGGTCTCTTGGATACCCGCATCTGAAGGTGGTTTAAATTCAATGTAGATGGCTTAACAAAGGACAAACTAGGCCCAGCAGGATGTGGTGGAATCCTATGCAACTCTGATGGTTATGTGGTGGGTGTTTTCTTAGGCCCATTTGGCATCCAAGACTCCAACTTTGCAGAGCTTATGGCCATTCTTCATGTAGTGCGTTTTTTCTCCTACTCCTCCTTTACAAGCTCTAAGTTGATTATTGAATTTGACTCCAAGAATGCTCTATCATGAGTGACCAATACTGATATGAGGCCTTAGGACAAGTGATATTTATATAATGAGATTGATGCACTTATTTTTTCATTAAGCATGATATCCTTTACCCATACATTACGAGAAGATAATTGTATTACAGATTCCCTAACAAAGTTTGGAGTTAACGGAAATACGATATTCTCAACATTATGGTAACTTCTGATATTTTTATTGGGTTGAGATGCTGCGTTAATATTTTGATTTACTTATGACTTTTGCATTGTCTTACGGTACTATGCACCTTAGGTGAATCTTTTGCATAATGATACTAAGTATCATTGGGCTTGTATCTGGATTGTATATCCTTATCTTGATTCCCATATATGGGTTGATCTTTACAATGTAGTTTCAGTAATTTTAATACAAATTTCATTCGACTGAGAAAAAAAAGGTGATGAAACCTTAGAAAGCAAGGAGGAAGGTGCAGAGGCTAAAGAACAAGCTTTTTCTGTACTTAACTAATCATACGTTGAACAAAGGCAAAGGGCATTTTCCTTACAAAGTTGTAATTCCGATATGTTGTAGTGTTTTGTGGATGGATAAAGGCCAGGTGCTTCAATTTCGTGATGGGACAGTTTAGTTACTAACTAACTTAGATACTAGTCACGTTGTTCACACTGGAGTTTATTTCACACCCAACTTGGCTTTATATGCATATACACCTAATGGGTTCTTGTCCTTTTGTGGGCAAAGATGTATATAATTGAGCTTAGGGAAGGCGTTTTAATTTGTTGTACAAGCAGAAGCAGAAGCAGAAGCAATATTCTAAGCAAAAATAAAAAGCAAACAACAACATGTCAGCAGAGAATGCTAACGCCGGTGCGCTGGCTGCAGCAAAGAATGCTAACCCCGATGCACTGGCTCAAACAGATTGTAGGATAATAAATAAGACTGGCAAAGCTCTGACATTCGTAGTGTCCAAAGACTGGGTGGGGAAGCTTGGGTACTCACGGCTCGTTCTAGGGGAGCAAGATTCAGATGGTCCTTTGCTGGTGCATTTCGGGGAGATACCGCCTGACAATTCAAGCGGTGGATCAGTTGGGTTTGTTGTGTATCGCTACAAGCACAAAGATGGGGTCCAAAAGGACTGGTGCATAGCCTGGAGCAACAAAGGTGAAAGAAACAAGGTAATTTCCATTTCTTAAACTGTTGGTAATTAATCATTTGAGAATTAAATTTAAGAAAATGATAGATGGATCGACTGTATATACTTGTGCAGGTGTGGACTCGTATCGATCAACCTGACGCAAATTGGTATAAGCTTGTGGACTTGAAGGATTCGGAGTGCAACTACAATGATCCAGGCAAAATCCTCAAGGCACACGTCGAAATTGAAGCCGCCAAGACCCATGCAAAATTAACAGCAACACTCAGTCTATTTAAATAATTAAGCTGCATGCTAGCTCTACGCATTTGGCCAGGGCTGAGGCTGTCAAAATGAATAAATAATGTGCGTGATCATGCACGCACTAGTATTTCTATTAGCTACAATAATTTGACAGCAGCCTGCAAAACTAGTTCCTTACTATATTTTGTGTGTTTGTAATGGTTTTTGTTTGCTGAAATGATCACAAACACATTAATTAATTCTCATATTGCCATGAATGGCTGTTGATAATTAAATTCCAAACTTCAATAAAATCATTGATCATGAATCAATCACAAAATAACAATGTGATTTAAACCCTCTTAAATTGCAATGCATAAAATTAATTGGGTTACAATGAGATTGGTTATTAATAAGAATTTTCTTTCTGAACTTATTAAAAATCAATAATATTTGGACAAGGATAAAGAAAAAGTTTTAAATATGGATATTTAGTTCAAACAATAATAGTAAGATCCCTATTATGTAAAAAGGGGAAAAAAAGACTAATATTAATGGACCGATGTTAACGGTATTTGTGCTTTGATTTCTTGGTCTACGAGCTTATATTATTGGTAGTCCTCAAGACGACGTTGGTTTGATGTTGACGCCTTCTGTTTCTTTCAGCTCTATGCATGAATATGCATATATATTCTTCATCTTCAACGGGTAAGCAACGCTGGTTCTCCATTTGTTTTCGTGTTCATTGCTTGTCCCCCATAAGACACTATAAAGGCCTACATATCACCAACAAATCCCACCTAAAGCACTCTACGGAGAAGAAAAGAAATGAAAAAAGACAAGAAAATGAATACAACTAATGTTGATATTGATACGTGAAGATTTAATTCTTCAGTTTATATAGGAGTAGTTGTACACTGATTAGTTGGATATAAGAAATCCATTCTGCAGTGGTTGAAGCTAAGGCTTGATACTCATAACCTCAGCACTAGATGTAGCCACTGTTGGTTGTTTCTCTGAACTTGAACTCCAGGAAAAGAGCAGTAACCTGTTGTGGATCGTCTGATGAGAGTATAGCCAACCCAATCTGCATTAGAAAGGCATATAAAGCTAGGTGATTAGCAGATAAATAGTCAAGTGCCACGTGTGATTGTCCCTTTAACAAATCTGGGAATTCTCATAACAACCTTAAAATGGAATTATATATGATGGGTTATGCATATATAAATTGAGACACATAGTTCACACAATTATATGTGTGAGGTCAAGCCTGGTGAAAGCCAACTACTACAGGCTACCATCAATGTTGCGATATAGGTTTGCATTCAGTCAATGTTGGCCTTTGCTAGAACCCAACTGCGTATTTTAGCTTGATTGAAGAAAATTCCCAGGGCCCTGGTACTGTTGAACTTCAATACCAAGGAAGTAGTGGGTACGTCCAAGGTCCATCGAAAATTCATTCCCTAGTTCTTGAATGAACCTGTCCAAATAGCTAGCTTTGAGTACTGTCCGTGAGGATAATATCGATCAACATATATACTCAAGCAAATAGATGGTGTCGTGAGTATGTAATGCCTTGCAAAGAGAGATGAGCGAGCTGTGCTAGCTACAAATAAAGCCTAAGGTAATAAGAAAGAGATTGAATGGAGCAAACCAGGGTCTTGGGCTTGGCAAAGGCCATACAGAGAGCCTTGAGAGACATGGTGAGGTTTGTTGAATCTTGGAGGTTGTTCAATGTAGACAAGTTCTGGTAGTTGACCATGTGAAGGAAGACACTTTTGACATCTAATTGCAGATAATGTCCCATCTGTTTGCCAAGGCAACAGCGAAGACAATGTGAATGGTGGTAGGTTCAATCAGGAGAGAGAAGTTTTCTAAGAAATCTAAGCCCTCAACTAATCGAGTAAAGTGTTTACATTGAAATGAAATTTGCCTCAACTTTCAAAGTAATTAAAAATTTATGATTTTTGAAATAATAACAAAAAATTCGTTAACCAAACATATGAGTTATATTATATACATACATATATATATATATATAAGCATATTATATTTACGGATGGCTAAGGAAAAACATACAGTATTTTTTAAGATGAGTAGGAAAATATTTTTCACGAGGATCCACAAAACAAAAAATTATTTTTTTTAATTTTTTATATAACAGCAAAAATTAAATTTTTAAGTAAAATATTTTTCATAAAAGAACTTTTCCTCTAATAAGTAAAATATTTTACGTGCAATTTCCTGTCTTTTAACTGTGATTTGAAAAGTATTGTACCCATCTACTTTCTCCAGCATCTTTGTCTGTTACAAACATCACGAATTTAATTCATGCACTTGGTTCTTCCTTGGCCTCATGAACCTCGTGTCCATCCAAAGAAGAACCTCATGCATGCATGGCTGTATCCAGACATGCATCCATCCAGTCATGTCGTAGACACCTTTATATGGCCTGTTGCTATCAGCTACACAAGTTCCACTTATCCACCCAGTTTATACCTTCCAAAAATAGTGTGCCTGGGATCCAGATTGTCTAGATCATCACTATATGTATACAAGCCTTCAATTCAACTAAGGTGGAGATCAGCCATGTTGCTATTTGTATCTAAAGCTCCCATGAAAAAGTGGCCGAGGATTTGTACAATTATCCTGAGGCAGATCTACAACCTAATTTTCCGCAGCAAATCTCAAGTGATGGCTACTGCATCTATGGCCTTCAAATTTTGACTAGAGATCAAGCAGCCGATAATAGAAGCTTCCCCATATCAGTACAGTACTTTGGAATTAAAACGATGCAAAAGCATGCTTGAGCACTATAATAGCAGCTAAGTCCGCACACAATGCTCACCTACAAAAGGCGAATCTATAAATGCTTACAACGGCAAAACATTTTATATTCCAAAATCATCATCAGTTCAGAAAGGAAAAGAAAATGTGGTAAATTGCATAGCCTCAAACTTGATAGGGAGAGCTTTGAAAGAAAAAAAAAAGGGGTGAATTGCATGACCTCAACCTTGATGGAGATGCAAACAGTCGACTATAACACTCAACAGTGGAAATGATTGCATCGGGATTGAAGCAATGCTTTATTCACAATCACATATATAGTTTTACCATTGGCCAAACATCCCTTCTAGACAGGTTATATTATACGTGTCCTGTATGTCGTACTTGAAAGTTCCCCTGGTCCATTTTGTATCTGTTTACCCAACTTTAACAGAATGATGGGGTTAACTATAGATAAGTTATGCGTAGCAAGTCTCCAGACTTTCTTCCTCGGCATATACAGAGACATCAGGCATCAGCAGCCTTCTCAATAGGTGCAGCGTTGGAACTGCCATTCAACTTGGCACGTTTAGCTTCTACATCTTTGACAGCTGCCTTGATAGCATCCTCTGCAAGCATGCTGCAGTGTAACTTAACTGGGGGAAGTGCAAGATGTTTCGCGATCTCCCTGTAATATATTATGCAAGTAAAAACACAATAAAATACTAAACTTTGCAGTCCACCATAACTAAATCTGATTGAAGGGAACATTTAAAGAACAAAAAGAAAGAAACACACAACCCTGAGTTGAACCTAAGGCAAAGTACAAGCAAACAGGGACTTGGCTGTGTACCCTGCATGCTCACACCATCAATTTGACCAAAAAATAAAAACACAACAGCATTATTTTACATCAATCTTTTATTTCCTTCATTTCTTCCACCATGTGTTACCCTACCACTAATTTGTTCACATGTGATTATATGTTGCCTTCAAACCTGAAAGAGACCAGTTTGGAATCCCATGAAAGCTATGAATTAGCTTATGTTCTGCTTTAGGTGAGTTCTGATAATCTATTTACACAATCACATAATTACGATTCACACCATACACACATTGCAATGGCAAAATCACAATCACATCAAACATTTTCCTCTGGACTAATCTCTTATATCTCCATAATTGTATTTTTATATTGATTTTTACAATTTTTAAATGGTTGATACTTAAAATCATACTCTGAAACTTAATTAATCATTAAAATGCTCAATACACAATGTTAAACATGGTTTTGATCCTCAGGCCAGCCTTATTTGAGCAGACGCTCTGTCTTCTACGATTTGATTGCCACAATTAAGCTTCAATACATTGTGCTATAATATAAAAACTAAAACTTCAACATCTACACGTAAAGATTACAGAATATACTAGAATTACAGATATTTAACGAGCATAAACCAAAATTCTGTCTATAGATGCAAGTAATTAGTGCTTTCACTTACCAGATACAGATATGACTGGATGAAAGAGCAGATAGAAACTTGCTAGAAAGGAAGTTAAAAGCATGGGACAAAGAAGATGATCTACCCATAGAAGGATTAAGATTCTACATTTCTACTACCAAGTTTAAATTAAATGAGAAAAAAAAAAAACTAGGAACAGAAAGCACGAATAAATTAATTACATAAACAAATTCCACTTAACTAGTTCAAAAATCAGATGTCAAAACCGCATAATAGCATGTTCTCTGATGAGCAAATGAACAAAAAGGAAAGGAGAAAAGCAATACCACAAAGTATCCTTGTAGAATATATGAGTCGAGTACATATATGCTTATAAATTAACTTCGAGAAAAGGAACTAATACTTACGTGTTTTTAATGGTTACCACCTCCTCCATGCTTTTCCCTTTCACCCATTCAGTAGCTGCAACATGACAAACCCAAAGTTACTACACAGCTCCTTCGCAATAATAGAAGGCCATTGCACTAAGCCGAAAAGTACCAAATATTGAATATTATTCATAAAGCAGTTTAGGCCTTTCAATAACAATCACAAACAAGGATTCAATAATTATGGATTGGGAGTTAAATGCTTCCGTACAGTTGTTAATAGAAGAAAACAAGGATAAAAGGAAAAAAAATATTACAGATTCAATGAAAAACTAATCTACACCAACAAATCTCATTAACCAGAAGTAAAAAAAGGCATACCAACAGAAGAAGACGCAATCGCAGATCCACAGCCGAAGGTTTTAAAGCAAGCATCGACGATTTTTCCAGACTCATCGTCGATTTTTATTTGCAGCTTCATGACATCGCCACAAGCCGGAGCCCCGACCAAGCCCGTGCCAACGTTGGGATCGTTCTTATCGAAGGACCCGACGTTACGTGGATTGTTGTAGTGGTCGATGACATTCTCGTGGTAAAGACGTGGCAGAATCTGAACGGGCCGTGGTGGAAACTCGTGTGACGCTAGCCCGAGCAGCCTCTTCGACACCAGCCTCAACATCCTGGCGTTCGATTTTGCGGTGAAGTATGTTCCAGGTTCTGTTAGGGTTTGGAACACTGGATGTGTTTGTAAACGAATATCAGAGCTTGAAGAGTCAGCTACAGGGGACACGTGGAGGGCGAGGGATAGATTCTGGAGTTTGAACGATTAGACACGTGTGACAGTGTGTCTCCCGAATAACTGGATTAGATTGGATTCTTATTAAGCGACGTCACCAAAAATCTAACCTGTTTGCCTGTCAGGAAGAAGACATAAACAGATTTATTTTTACCTTCGGCTTTTAAGGTCCTACCAAATTATGTCCTACGGCATTCATCCGACACATGCACGTATATTTTTTAGGTGGATTAAAGTTTTTATTTATAAGATTAACTTTTATTTTATCTCTTATTGACTTGAGATTATTATGTAACATTCTGATTATATTAACTTTTTCACTTATAAAAAAAAAATTCATTTTAATCCAAATTTATTTCGATATTGATATTATTAACTCTTTCATTCATAAAAAAATTATTTTGATTTAAATTTACCTCGATTTTGATATTTACATCGATATTGATATTATTAACTCTTTCACACGTAAAAAAAAAAAAAAATTCATTTTTATTGAAATTTACTTTGATCTTTATATTTCATAAATGTTTCATAAAACTCATTTTATCTCTTATTCATATAGATACTAAAAACTATCTATTAAGTGAAAGAAAATTTTTATTCATAAACTTAAAATTTATTGTATCTCTTATTGATACAAAATTCATAACATAATTACACTAATACTTGTTGAAGCTTTTATATCGTGTGTGAATTTAATGGTGGTTAGAAATGGACAGGCTATCTTTTCCTTTATAACGAAAGGTTACATTGCTGTAGACGTTTGGAAACGTTTTCCTTTATAGCGAAAGGTTGCGTTGCAGTAAACGTTTGGAACCGATCACCCTGGAAAAGGTTTTCGTCAAAGCACACGAAGCTACAGCATTCCTATCCAATTTGCTGATTGAGTTACACTTACTTGGACCCATTGGCTAGAGGCACCCTTCGCTAAAGTCGTAAGACGACTACGTATCTGAATCCCATTTTTTAAGCTAAATAATTGTTCAGCTAGATTTCCTCTCAGGGGCTTATCCCATTTCATCTCAAAGCAGTCAAGACTCGGGAATTGGACAACTTCTGAATCAAATATTCAGTCTGTATCCCTACTGATTCATTCCATGACTAAGAAAAAATTATAACATAAAATCAATGCATCCGCAACAATTTAACTACATGCTAGGTGAAAAAGAAAACTTTTTATCTCCTTGATTTGAATAAATTACAAACCAACTGACAAAATTTCAACTTGTCTCCAATTCAAAACTGCCTTGAGAAGGGTGCAAAAGATACATCAACAGCCATAATCGGGTGCAATCTCCACCCAGATCAACAAAATTAAGCAAAAGAGTAGGTTTCTCAACATAAAAATAAAATGTAAGGTTCTTGTATAACTTCTCCCCATAACATAATTTGATCCTCTGCAAGAGAAAAACCACATCAATAAACAATCTAAGGAGTTAAGCAAGCACAGGGTAAAAGGTACAGTGAATGCATGCAACTACAACCTAAAGTTCTCTGCATCATGAAATCAATTCCACCAATTGATATATTCAAAAGATTTATCATATTCATCCACATTCAAACAATGCAGATATAACAATTTGTTGAAGAGAAAGGTGGTTAAGTCTCCCTGCTATCCAATTAGGGGTTCTGATCAGGAAATATTGTCAGTGGGTAGCAAGTACGGTTTGCGATGGGGTTCATTTAGTTCTGAGAATAAATACAGACTTGATGAACGGTTTTGTTTCTTGGCTGTTGTCTACCTGGGACATATATCAAGAATGAAAGATTAAAAAAAATCATCATGACCAGTTTTGGTTTTATTTGTTGGACAATTTGGAAGGCTAGATGTGAAGCTGTATTTGATCATTCTCTCCCAACCCATCAACATTACAGCAACAGCAGAGGCTAGCTACAAAACTTTTAAACACCTCAGAAGCTGTTCCTTACAGATTAACAGATGAGAATTGGCAAACAACATTGGATACAGAAAAGTGGCAAGCCACCCATGAAGGATGGATCAAAATCAATTGTGATGGCTCAGTCAGGGAAGTAAGGCAGCTGGAATTGGAGTCATAGCTCGAGATAACACTGGTCTAGTGATTGATGATATTGGCAGGAATATTATGCAGACTCTGTTGGTGGAAGCAGAGGCTATGAGAAAGAGACCTCTTTTGGCACAATAGAAGGGTTTTCAGCAAGTGATCCTGGAATCTGACTTGAAGGAACTTACAAGGGAATTGAAAAAGACAAACAACAGAGAGAAAAAGTGGAAGCTACTGCCAGCGCTGAGAGACATTGGAAGACTAAGACAGCAAATCAGACATTCCAAGCTTAGTTTGGTGTCAAGACATGCTAACTACGCAGCAGATGGGATTGAGACCCAGTCAGAAAGGATGAAGCATCCAAAGGATTGGGTGCAAGCATTTACATCTTGAAAAGGATGTTCTGCCTGCACCTCCATGGTTATGTTTTGTAGTTTCTACTAGTACAACTGGACTTATAAATGCATAAAAATTGTCTCTGGATTGCAATAAAAGAATGACTACACACAGAGAATGCACCCTTAGAGGATCAAGCAATTCTCACTCTTCAAACATATATCCAATTTATTGATGAACAATTAGGCCATTCACCATAAAAAGTGATTCATAAGTATAACAGGAGCTCATAGGTTAAAAATTAAAAAAGAAATTGCCCACCAAAGCATACTTCCATCCTTTTTTCTTTTTGGTATTCAATAGTTTATTCCAATTCCAGGCACTCGGAATGCATACCCAAAAGGAAAACAACTTCTACAAGTAGCTCTTACAAACAGAACATCTCAAGGATTTATAGAGAATGCACCTTGTATAAGAAACATATACGGCTAGCAGATGCATGGCAGACAGCACACCATAAAAGAAACATAAATGAAGAGAAAAAGTAAAACTAAGAACAATGCATGTGATGGCCTTACATGTCTTAACGTCTTTGAGTCTTTCCAATGGAACGCTTCCCAGAGAACAAGTGCTTTGGTTTTAATGTAGGAATAACCCTATCAGCCTCTCCACGACGAGCATTCTTGTTCCTCTTCTTAACAGATTTCTTTGCCAATTTAATCGCCTTAACCTTTTGAGCAGAATCCTTCAAGCCCTCTCCAGGTACAACTTCAGTAGGAGGTCGTGACCGTGACCTTGACCGTGACGTAGACCTCAGACGGAGCTTTTTGTTTGGTTCATTACCATCTATATCCATAGCATCACCACCATCACCCTCTCTCCTGTCAACTGATCGCTCCCTTTTCCGGCCCCTCGACTTGCTCCGAGCACGATTAATTGCAAGAGAAGGATCCAGCCCCAAAGCAGACAGCTGCCTGCCCATCCTCTCTGTTGTGAACTTTCTGTCTGTGTCATGTTTTCTCGGTACAATGGGCCGACTCTCTGCAGTGCTTTTCTTCATCCTATGCTGTTGAATAAGCAAACTTTTCTTTTTCCTTATCTCAGCCAGTGCTTCTTGCTCTTCTGGGGATAATTCTTGGCCATCCATCTCAAAGTCATCAGCTTCCTCCTCTGCTTGCCGAAGACCCTCTTCACGTTCCAACTCTTCAAGTCTTAACAATATATCAGGGTCAATGAAGTCGTATACATTGTGACCATCAAGAATTTCAGGCATTATATCTTCTTTCCATTCATCATTAGCCAATATATAATTCTTCCTCAAACTAGCAGAGTATACACCAGCACCACCATTCTCATCCTCCAAATCCTTTTCAGTTTTCCTCTTCTCCTTCTCTGCTGCTTGCTTAGCTTTAGCTTCCAAAACTGCCTGAGGTATGCAAGGAGGCCGTTCCTTCTGGTCTCGTGGTTTTGGTATTGCAACATGAAACCTATTGAGGCAGTCATTTATTTTCTTGGATTTCATCTTCAATTCAACCCTCTGATTCAGTAATCTTTCACAAGCTGCATTCTTCACAGAAATCACTCCATCCTCAGTCAAAGTACTCATCGTCAATAGCACCCCTTCTTCGTTTGCAGGCTCACCTCCTTGACCAATCACAGTCTTCATGGCTTCAGCTTTCATCTCCATGACCAATTTCCTGTCTTCCTCAGATATGCCATCCAGTGGCTGCAAATCAGTCTTATTGCAAACAATGATCAAGGGTTTGTTCATAAAGAGAGATTTAATGCTGTGAAAAAGAGCTGCTTGCTGGGCAATGCTGTACCCACATGACCCAGATATATCCAGGAAGAACATCACTGCAGCTCGTAGGTGAGCCAATGCTGTAATACTGCACATCTCAATAATGTTTCGATCTTCAAATGGCCTGTCCAAAATCCCAGGTGTATCAATTACTTGATATCTAAGGTATTTGTAATCTGTATGACCCACAAAGAGTGACTTCGTAGTGAAAGCATAAGGCTGAACATCCACATCAGCCCTTGTGATTTTGTTCATAAATGAACTCTTGCCAACATTAGGGTACCCACAAATCAAGATGGTCCGAGTATTTGGATCAATTGATGGTAACCTTGCCATATGTTGCCTAATCTGCTCAAGGTAAGCCAAACTTGGGCCAATCCTTTTAATGACAGTACACATACGACCAAGAGCAGCAACCTTTAGAGACTTGCACCGATAGAGTGAGTCACCATACTTCAACAGCTTGACATAATCTTTAGCAATCTTACTAATGAGGTTCCTCGCAGTATTTATTTGGCCAAGAGCAAGCTTGTAGTGATCCTTGTTGTAGAGCACATGAAGAAGATCACCATAGAATGGATGGATATCATCCAGGCGAGGGAACTCATCAATTATTGTTGAAAGCTTCTCATGAAAATTCTGCTGGGTGTATTTCACTTTACGCATATAAAACTGTCGAAGGCGGGAAATAGCATACCCTTTGTGGACAACAGTTGGCGTTTGCCGTTGCGTACGTGAGAGAATAATGTCTATGAAGTCCTTCCCATTTGGGACAACAGTGATTTTTTTGAAATTGTATTGAACCATTTTTACTGTTGGTCTGCAAAACCAGGATGAATTAGGCTATATTAAAAGGATTTCGGCAACAATGGTGAAATGATGCTGGATGGACATTAGACAAAGGAAGCAAACCCCTCAGCAAACAAAATGTTGAAGACAAATTCACTTGCCGGAAAAATAAATAAAAGACCCCTTAGAAAATAAAAACTACCCACAAAAATCTGTATACAGAAACTATCACAAATTAATAAAACGATAAACTGTGCCAGCCTAAAAGATTAATCTACATGGGTGAAGCATGTTAACAACAATCATATTAACAAAATAACTATAAATATTAATTCCAGTTCTTCCATTATACTAACCCACTTGTAGCATAGACTCAGAAATTAACAATAAAATCCAGCAACCAAAACTGAAAAAAAGGGGAGAATACTCACAGGTTTCACTTATGAAGCTATTTTCCTCCAAACCCAGAAAAGAAATTCCACTGAAATTTTAAAAAGTTGGGTTCGTTCTCCTTCAAGGGTCGGTTTTCACAAGTTTTATCTCTAGTCGGCTTTGTCGGCCGAGAGAAGGAGCAAAGAGTAGAGAGGTGTTGGTAGGGTTTTAGGTTTCTTTATATCAGTTAGTATATTTGTGAAAAAGGAATAATTACAATGACACCCAAAACTTTTAAAATATCATTTTCTGCCCAATATTTTATAATTATGTAGTCGCGTCCCTCCCCTTTAATGTTCGTGCCATACTCACTTTGATTGCTGTACTACTCACTCAAAAATAAAGTTTTTAGAGTATTTGGTTTAATGTTAAATATTTATATCTTTTTATTTAAAAATACGCATATTTTAAGAAAAAAATTCAAGTTCAATCCATAACTAAGAATTACACGTCAAAATGTTGAAAATTACGATTAATATTTTTTGAGAACATAATGTTTTTCAAAGACTTTTTAAAAGTAATGTATCTATTTTTTTAAAAGATATTATGAAAATTTCATTTTCACTTGTTATCTTATTATAATTCGAATGTTTAAATGGTGATTCTTCTAGAAAACGTGAATTATTAAATAACTTAAAAGAGAGAGGCAACTAAATATTATATGCAAAATAAAGTAAATAACCAAAATATTACAAGGCAAATTTATCTCTATTCAGCAACAATAAGATAAATATACAAATAACTCACCAAATTAACTTAAAACGTTTAAAGCCAAAGATAAACATAATTAACATTGAAAATTTTGAAAAGCAGAACAATTTAATCAATTAATAAACTTAAAATGTAGGTTATTAAATAACATAAAACAGCGTAACAAATCGCACTTTGAAATATTGGTCTTCAAAAAGTGAGTTGAAAAATTAAGTAAATTCATAAATTTGTTAAAAAAAACTAAATTGAAAACCAAAATAAAGAACATAGTCAAAAAAATCAGAGATCAGGCTCTAAAAGTAAAATGAAATTAATGTCTCAAATAAATGCACAAATTACTTACATGCAAAAAGAAAAATTAAAGTAAAAACCAATATAAGAAAAATTGTAAAAAGAAAAAAAAATCAATACCCCTAAATCTTGCCATATCACTAAAACATAGGACATGATTCAATGATCAATGGGATTATCACATAAAATATTTCTGATTTCAGAGGAAAAAGAAAAAGGCAAACCAACTAAGTTGTTTGTCCTCGATTAATTTTTCTAAGACTAAAAGTAAAATTGCATGGTTATTCATGCAAAATCAGAGAATTTCCTGGAATTTTCCCTTTACTGATCTTCCTCATTACATGGCTTGAGTTACCACTACAGCATGGAGAGTATAAAACATCCATAACGATCTTCATGCAATTGAAGAACCCTAGTAGAAATGAATCTCAACTCTGTCCCCAATGGATTTCCAGTGTACTTCCAAATGGGTATACATTAGCAACCTTATCATCATCTTCTACGCACAGCAGAACTAGGCCCACGCTGCACCGCTCCACCTGATGGCTGCCCTTGAGCAGGTACTTGGCCAGCAGCCTGTTCCTCAGGCAAATTCATTGCTTGTGTTATGGCATTCATGACGATGAGTCCCAGAGGGATCAAATACATCCACTGATATGCATATTTCAATGATCAGACTAAAGAAAATTTATGGTAAAGGCTAACAAAAGAATTAGTTTATACAGTTTGACTACTCACGTATTTAGCCCAGAAAGACCTTTCAGGTGGCGGCACAACTTCACCTTCTCCATTCTCACCACCAAGAATTTCTTCAGTAAAGACAGGAGCTCTATAAAATAGAATGAGACATAGTCAATGCAACCTAACTATGCTACAATTATCAACCAGAAATGAAACAAAAGATGTTGAGATTTTCCAAAATAGCACCTATATCGTATATTCAAAAGTGAAGAGAAAAGCTTGTACTGCATTCTTTTCTGAACAGAATTGATATTAAAGAAACATAGTTTAATGATCTCAATTTGAGAGAGATACTAACAAAGTATTCTGTTTTCCCTGAACAGATAATACCGATGTTGAAAAAAAACTAGAAAGAACAACTTTAAAAGCAGCATACCTTGGTGCCTGCTCACTGTTCTTCAAAACTGTATGTGAGTTGAAGGACCACTTTGCAGGCTGAAATAGAGATTATAAAATGCAAATAAAGGTATCATTATGCAACAAAATTTTTTTTCAAAGAAAAGCATCCCCTCTCATCTTCTTCAAGGTTCAACCATATCAATACATTCACAATTGAACTTTACATTTAACACAAGTTGATGCAGGTCTAAAAAACTCAAACAACTACATATGCTGAATGCTAAAACTCACTAATAAGCTAAAGTCACAGTTATGTTAA
The DNA here is from genome assembly GCF_053813885.1 of Theobroma cacao. Taxonomy (NCBI): domain Eukaryota; kingdom Viridiplantae; phylum Streptophyta; class Magnoliopsida; order Malvales; family Malvaceae; genus Theobroma; species Theobroma cacao. The sequence goes on from NC_142643.1 coordinate 38,090,346, forward strand.
GTAGCAGTTTTAAATACTTGATCAGCTTACAGGTGCTGAAGGCAAAACTCTCTCCTATGGTAAACTAGAAATATTTTGATGAAACAAAGCTCTTTGAAAATAGCAACGAAAAGATGACATACAAGTTCATCTACATACAGGTCAGGCTTCGTAAAATCAACTTCATATTAGTTAATTGGACTCCATTTGGTTGTTGCATTTGTTACATCCTTTTAACTATTTGCTTTTGCTTCCTCAAAATTTGCTAAAAGGACAAAGCTAATTCATATTTGATTAAAAGCGAGCAACAAGCTGAAATGCAACAAATTTTCAAACAGAATTGTTCCATATGAAAGTAAAACCATGGATTTTCTTCTTCAGAAAAGTGAATTTTTCTTTTTGTATCTAAATGCACTCTTTTTTCATTTAGATTCTAGAGGCCTTGCAATTAGAAATAATTCACTTTTCTTTTAGGTTCAATCATCCTTTTGATTATTTACTGAATTGGCTTACTTTTATTTAAGTATTGATACTCCACATTCATCTGCATGGGACATCAAAATGAAGCTAGCATGTAAACCAAAAATGGAATGTTCCATAACTTTTAAGGGCAAGCATAGTATAGAAAAATTTTCCATGCTTTTCGTTCATGCCATATGTTGGTTAAAGGATGTTGCAAGAATAAAAGCAAAATTATCAGAGCAACTAACATCAGGTTATGCAGACTAAGCATAATTATTTCATAATTCATGGTGGTTGACATAATTGTGGTTCCCCTAAATTGAGAGAAATTAGTGGCTATCCCTAGCAACTTAGAATCAGGCTCAAAGTTGATAGAACCATACAGTATAAAAGCAACGACAGCCAAACATTTACAGGGGAGGAAGAGGTTTCTGTACCGTGCTCAATTAACAGGGAAGAAATACCAGACTAAGAGCTCAATCCTGACTTACAAGTTTCAAATTCCGAGGATATGGGCATGACCCAGGGGAACCATAATTGACTGCCAAAACATTTATACCCTCCTGTAAACAAGAGCAATGAAAAGGGAAGAGATTAACAATGATTGGGCAGTCAGGTCCACATCAATCAGGAAAGATATTATATGAACTAGCAATTTGACATCTTTAGATATCTCGAAACGTTCCAAGTATAAAATATGGTACAGAAATGTGCATTAGTACAGCCATAAAACCAAAAAAAGCATGGTTAACAAAGAGTCTGGATGGCACTTCTTATATTTGATATGGCTTCCTTCTAAAATTGACTTTATGCTGCCTGTTAATTTTGTTTTGCTCTTACATTATCAACTACTACTACATACAGAGTAAATATGGTGCAAACAAGTATACATCATATGCCTGTGTAAGCAGCAAAAGCCATAAACCAAATAAAGCACAGATAACAAAGAGTCCAGATGGAAATTCTTATATTTGAAATGTCTTCCTTCTAAAATTTACTTTATCTTTCCCGTAATTTTTTTTTGCTCTTATATTATCAACTACTACTACATGCACAGAAAGTAATAATGGTGCAAACAAGCACGCAAAATATGCACATCTAAGCAGCATAAATTTCGGAGTAGTTCACACACAAACCAAACTTATATCTCAACAAATGCTATCACAAGAAGTCATTATGAAGGCAAAACAAAGTGTCAGATGAACTGCACAAATTAACACATCAAAACCTAGAATAAAAAAGACATTCTATCTGTTTCCAATGAGCCATACAACAGGAAAGCCTATTAATAACCTGATATCCTCAAGAGACCAAATGAAATGCCATCCTGCACTCTAAAATGCTATATAATGATACAGGTAAATAATGCTAAAGTCTGCTTGGTTTATGGTTTGATTATATAGCTACAAAAACAATGGAATCATTCTTACCCAAATGCAGTTGCTTTTTCAAAAAAAAAAAAAAAAGCCTTGTTGCTTGGATGTCATTGCAAAAGGAAAAAGTAACTAAAGGCAAAAAGACAGAAAAAATCAAACTTTTAAATGTTTGGGGCAGGGGTAATATCAAGAAGTAGGAACAAGTAAGCACATGCTGAAGAAATTAAAATTCTAATGAGAACATCATCTACCATCTAATGACAGTTTAACCAAAATAGTACAGCATGGCATTCATGATAACCAGCTCCATTAATGGGCTAACCATCTGTTTTGCCTTTTTGCCAATTTTAGCATCCAATTCCAAGATAACAGTCAAAAGTTGAAAGAGAAGGACTGAAACCAAATAAAATTGTTCAGAGTTCTGTATTCTTGATCACAGTTGAGCACCTATATCTCAAATGGCACTTGACCCACTCTCAATTATGGACAATTCTGAGAACCTAAATCCAGATATTTGCATTCCATTTGGTTAGTATCATGCATATATATATCAGCACTATTCGAGGTTCAAAAAAGAGAACAAGAGCAGATTTCAGAAACAGAGAGAACTTAAATCATAGGTTCATTCATGTTTGATTAATCCTCTGATTGCAAATGCAGTTGCCAAGATTCAGTAATGGTGTCACCAAAATATGAATAAGACCTATGCTGATCTGCATCCTAATTCAATGACAAGAAATTTCACAAGGGCACATGAAAATCTAGAACCATTAGGGCTCTATTAAAGAAGTAATTCTTGGAGACAACAGAGCACAAGTTTATAGAGACTTCATCTACATGCGGCTTTAAAAGAACTGCAGAAGTTTTTCATTTTTTTTGGTTACTCCTTGAACTCCCAGCAAAAGATTCATCAGAACTACTGCATTCTTATTAACTGTTAATTTAATCCCCCGATAAAGTATAGTCACCATCACATAAAAGGAACATTCAGGCACACATACAAAGAAAGAGAGAGAGAGAAGAGAGAGAACAGAAGAGAATAATTAAGTGAGAACATCGAGAAATAATCAATTTTTGTCACTGAAGTTGAAAATTACCATGTGTATTACAAAATGCTCATCCAAACCCTCCCTCGGAAGACATCTCTGCAGATAAACAAAAAGAACAGTAAGAACCATACAAAAGAGTGAAAGAAATAAAGAATTGACATCAGAGTAGCTCGGTGTCTAATTGAATACAATAAAAGTGCCATGTCTATTTTCCCCTCTCTTTATTTCCACTTGAAACTAGAGCTCCACGATACAAACCAAATTCCTATTTGTCAGTTCTTCATTTTCCTCCTTAGTATGACCATATGACGATGAAGCTCCAAATTAAAAACAAAATTCCAATTTTAATTTTTTATCAGCATTGCTTTACATTACAAATTATTGAGTTTCTTTAAAAAGCAATATCTAAAGGAATAAGAAGAAATACTTTTATGAAAACAGTAAGAAGAAAAATTGGGAAAAAAAAAAAACACATATCATCAATAGCTTAAGACAATGAGTTTATTCTGATTTAATAGTTCAGTACAGAGGCATTTGAAAAAGGTGGTCAGATTTAAAACTTTTTCCGTCCAAAAACATAATTTGCACAAACTTTTAGTATTACAGATTTCACCTTAAGAGAAGAAGTCAAACCCTGGCTGTATATAAACTAAAAGAACAGGATAATGTAGGCAGAGCAGTTAAGCCTTTCAAGCTTCTTCAAATGACCTTAACTACAGAAAGAAAAGGGACCAAAAATTCCAATAGCAAAAGCATAAACCAATAATATTAGATATTTCAACAAACAAGCCGAAGCAAACAGTGGCACTTACTGCTTTCACTGATGAAATAATAAAATCCCTCCCTGGCGGACTCAAAACATTAGATGGAAGTCTTATCCTATAGAAGTCATCACTTTCAAGCAGATTCTGCAAGAAAGTATTAAAACTCAAAGCATTGGCAAAATGGCTACTCACAAAGAAACAAAGCAAGTAAATTAGAAATTTATATAATGTGCAATTACTTTGAACTTTTCCTTCTCCTCATCAGTGAAGCTGTTCCTTGAAAATCGTAGCTTTGTAAGTGTCTGTTACAAAGAAGAAACAAGTCAATTCAAAATTCTACTAGAGCTTTTCCCAACAATAAAAGAAAATGACAACATGTGCAACGGAAAGTCAGTTCAGGATTATAGGAACTTAAGTCATTCCAAACATTAGGTCAAGGATCATAGGAACTTCATTTGGTTGCTGAGAAATGGAGGGAGAAAGGAGAAAAGAACTAATTATTCTACACTAAAGATTATAAATTTACTTGGTATTGCCAATAATAGATGCCACCACTTACCTAAGCCCCTTATTAGCTATACTGATCTCACAATTTACTTAATGACTTTTGTCAAATGGATTTTGGGGTAGCAGGTGTTACAAGCCAAGCTGCTAGCAAGAAATTGAAAAATAAAGACCTTAGGCTTCAGTAAAATCCACTGTAATACTAATGACCTTTCCAACATCAGTCCAATCCCCACTTTTAAGATATAGTAAGAAACCAAGTACTAGTTCAGTCCATCAGACCCTTAAATTTCAAAAACTCATAGGCCTTTCTCTTTGACAAGGATTAATACCAAACTTGCCACTGTACAATGTCTCAATATTAAATATTGTCATCATACTCCAATTACATTAAATTTTGCTGGCATAGTTTTATTTGGTTGATTTTAGGCAAAAATTAACAGTGAAGGAATGTTCCATGGAATATTCTATTTATGCAATTTAAATTAGTTTGAAGAAGTAGAAATATGACATGAAATTTCACATTGGACATAATATAGACATGGCAATTGTTGCCACATTATTTTCTTTAGTATTTTTTACTACGAAGTAATTTTTTTCTATCTTGTTACCTCCATCTCATATAACAATCTGAGATAACAGTTACACCACCTCACATTCACTATTGCATTATTTTTTGTCCAAATTTGAGTCAAAATAAACGTAAAACATCAAAATTCAACTTGAATGAAGTGCAATAACAAAATTCAACATTGAGCATACTATAGTGACAAATTTGGTGTTTATCCCTTTTAACATAGTTAGGTTGACATTATAATTTCTTCCCACAAGACGTAGCTGCGTTCCTATGGTAGCAGCGTCCACCCCACAAGCTGACTCGATTCTCTTATTCCTTTAAAAACTAAGCTTCTGTTTGCTTGTTACTTTTTGGTTCTCGAAGCAAAAGGCAAAAAAGCACATTGGGATATAAAAGTTAAATAATATTTTTGACTTACTAAAATTAATATTGCAAATTTTTTGAAAAAACAAAATGCATGATTTTACTTTAATACAGAATATTATGTTAGAATTCACATTTTAGTCGTTTTTTTAATTTTTAATCAACTATGATTTGACTTTAAACCATTTGCTTTTAATTCTAGCACCCTTATAGGAAGCAAAAGTAAAACCCAAACAAAGCCCAAGTATGATGCATTGATAGATGTCAATAAAACTGAAATGATCAAAATTGCTTTTTTAAGGCATGTAATTCAGATATAAATTAATCAGGATTTGAATGAAACTTTAGAGCACAATTCTCATGGGGTTGAGATTTGCAAATAAAACAATGCATTAAGACAATGAAAAGTCAAATTTTGCATCAAATAGAAAAAGGGAAAAGCAAGTAAACCTGGCCACCATGGCTCCAAGTTTTGAGGCGGGCGGAGAAAGTGCCAGCGGGAGTGAAATCGGAGTCACCGAAAGCGTGGTCAAGAGAGAACTGGATCTTAGAATCAGAGTCGAGATCCGAATGCCTCTTCCGGGTCGGAGTTGTGACGGGTTGGGATCGGCTTGGAATGGGTTCAGGGGACCGAGGCTGGGGAGCCCCCTCGAGTCCGAACTCTTCGTCGTCAACGAGGAGCTCATCGGATTGGAATCCCAGTGAAGGAAACGACAAGAGAGAGAGTGTGAGGATGAAAGCTACTATGACTTCGGTCGTCTTCATCGTTGCCGTCTGCTTCCTTCGTTTTCTCTAAGAGAGTTTTTGCGTTTTAATTAGTAATTAATCGTTGGAGGAAACTTTTGTGTCGTTTTGGCTCGGTTAAGATGCGAGTAGACTGTAGGCGAAGTAAGCTCCGTTTGGTGGTGGCCTAGAACCAACGTTTTGACTACTGGATCCGTTATTGAACCGGATCAATTTTCGGTTCAACCGGTTTCATTAAGGGATTTAATTAACAAATAATATAGTATTTAGAAAAAAAATATGTTTTAGTTTTGAAATCAGTGTCAAACACTAGGCATGTCTTATGTATCTATAATAATTAATATTAAAATTTACCTAACTCTTTATTGTCATGACACCTCATAAAAAGATATTAAGATCGATATATTATCGAATCAAGATAGTTTTTTTTTGTGTACGAGTAAAAGAGTCAATGTAATAACAGTATTATATAATTAATTAAGAAAATATGTCATAAACTTTATATTGAAAAGATATGAAAATGTAATAATATCTAAAAATATGCATCTCAAATAGGATTATATAAAAAGGATTCCTACAAATACATATATTATATGTATAAATATAGGCACACTTTTTTTTTTTGCGTTAGCTTTTGTTAAAACAATTAGCAAGAACAAAGGAAAAATTAGTATAAGCTAAAATGAGACGTGACAGCTTCCATAAAAGAGCATGTAATTCACCCCAAAGGCAGAGGCAAATACAAAACTCTCTTTAAGAAAAACAAATGGAATTCCAATTTTACTTTGTGGAACTCGTATTGATAAATAAAATAATAATCCTACAACTTTCGATAGGAAATAGAAATGCTTTACGATACGTAGGGAAGCTAACAATAAATATGACAAATTCAATACTTGAAATACCAAGCTAATTTTAAAGCCCGCTATATTGCCAGAGAGAATAACATTTTAATTTAAATTTGATGGACTAATTCATGTTAATCTCATAGATGACAATAGATACTCTTTAATCGAGTATTCAACCAACTTATTTAAGATAAATATATTTTATATTTAAGTTTGTGACGAATTTGGATAATTGAATACTTAATAAATATTCATTTGCACAATCACGTGTTTAAACATATTCAAATAATTAATTAATAATAAATAAGGTATTAGAGTTCAAGTTTGGATGCAAAATTTTAAAAATAATCAAATAATTATAAAAATTGAATATTCTACCTATTAATAGATTTCAGATAAAATATTTCAAAATTGTCGAATATTCAACTTGTTGAAAACCCTAATTCCTCTTGATCAAACTAACTGTAGTATATCACGTTATGGAAATGATCAAAGGCTAGTTTGGAATTGTTGGATATGATTGCTGGCCATAATATCGGAGCTGGGAGGACTACTTCTTAATTTAGATTTGATGGAGAATACAAAGCTATTGAATCTGTTCATTTTCGTCTGGTAAATTTAACTGTGTAGGGTATCTTCAATACTTTTATTATTTTTTCTCGATATTCTGTTGGTTATAATTTGTTCTTCTTGTTGTATACAAAATAAAGCCAAAAATAGTTGCGGACTAAATTAAAACTCACAACAAATTAAAGGAACGAAGTGCAATTCAAGAAGACAAAAGTGAAAAACATAAAAGTATTCATCCCTTACTTTAAAATATAAGAAACTCCAAGGGCATATGCATAAAGCAAAATCCATCAGAGCCCCCCAAAATACTCGACCCTAAAACAACAAACCCTAGAAAAAGTCTCTCTAACTGTTCTGCGAGAGAAGGAAAAAGAGACAAAGAAGAGAGTGTTTTAGCTCAAATATTCCCCTTTCACTTTCCGAGAGAAAGAGAAGGAGGGGAAATCGACCAAAAGAGAAGAAAATGGACGCAATGAGGAAACAGCTCGATGTGCTTATGGGAGCTAATCGAAATGGCGATGTAAGGGAAGTAAATCGCAAGTACTACGATCGCGATGTTTGCCGTCTCTTTTTGTCCGGCCTTTGCCCTCACGAGCTCTTCCAATTAACGGTACTTGGAAAAAAATTTAACTATTGATTCCTTAGTTTCTTTTCGCTTCGTTAATTAGTAGTTATGAAGATTCACTTTGTTTTGATCAACCCTAATCTGTGTTTTTCATTATGTTTTTCTAAAAAGGATTGTGAAAGGTTGATAAATTGTAGTTTAGTGAGAGATTTTTCTTTGATTTGTGGAGTGATAGATGTAAGGGAAGCGAAGGCTTGGAAAGTCTTTTGATTTCTGTGAAAATATGTTGAAAGGATATGCATGGAAGCTTAATTCTGTATTTTTTTAAGTACCAGTACTAGTTTATGCTATTTGTTTAGCTTCTGTCGGGTTGTTCTACTAGTTTTTTGCCTAGCAACGAAAATGTAAAAAGTGTGTCTGAATACTGAAGCTAATTGAAAGTTTGACATTTTTATATACAGGAAAAATGCATGATTTTACTTTTTCATCGGATGATAGTGCTGCATATTAGCCATCTCTTTTTCATTTTTAATCAAATATGATTTTTCTTTTGCTTTTAATAACTTTTGAGGAAGCAAATAAAACTTCACTAAAAGTTTTCCATTGACGTCTAGGGAAGAACAAAGGATTATGATGCTAAATTTTTGAAATCATTTATTGCTAAAGATGCTATTTGTATTCAGTTACATGGTAGGTCAATTGTGGCCATCATTAGCTAGGTTTTGACTGTTTAATGATCAGCTTTAGTACCATGCTGGAATGGAGCTCTTGATGTTGGTTTTCTATTTTTTCTGAGTGAAGTTATTATGTTCTTAACATTGCTGATCGAAATTTGTTTCTTATCTGGTCTCAGAAAATGGATATGGGGCCATGCCCAAAGGTCCACTCTTTGCAGCTGAGGAAAGAGTATCCTTTTAACTCTTACTGTTATCAATCAGTTATTGTGTAATGACATAACATTGTTAGTAATGTCTGACATGTACTCTCTTGAGCCCTGGAGTACATCAGTAGGTATTCTTTAGTCATAAATTTTAATGGCGAGGTCTCTATCATGTTGCTCAGACTTGGTTGCAAGTGTTGGACGTGGGTATGTTTGACTTTTATTTCCAACATATCTTCAACCAGCCTCTAGTTTGAACTTTGAAGTATTTGATATGTTTCTAACATGGCTATGTTAAAAGAAAGAAGAGTCTGAGTGTCATGCTAATGGACCATTAGCAGATGGCGTATCCTTATGCTATAAAGCAATAAGGTCTAGTAGATTGTATGTGTGCATTTGTTTGCTTAACTCTTTCTAGATATGAAGAAGCCAAGGCAAAAGGTGTTGATAACTATGACAGAGAATTGGAAGATGCCATTGATAGACTCATTGTTGAGTGTGATAGGAAAATTGGCAGAGCTCTAAAGCGTCTTGAAGATGAGGATGCCAAAGCTGCTATTGCTATATCAGTTTCTGATGTTACACAGGTGAGGCCAAATTCCTTAATGCACCTTCTTAGTTTTATCTGATGTTATTCCTTTTTTTTTTTTTGTGGATTCTGAAAAATTATTGTTGTTGACATTGCAGACGCCTGAAGTACTTGAGCTGTCAAAGCAAATAAAGGAGAAACTGAAAGAAGCTGATCAACATGGTAATGTGTAGTTGAACTGGCATGGGAATTATTTTTTGCTTGAAGATATTTCATGATGTGATTAATTGTTATTTTAAGCCTTTTAATATTCTGCAGATGGAAAATGACCTTAGCAAACATCAGACTTTTATATATTATGATTAGGATCTTATTGCTTAGCCATTCATGACTTCAATTCAGTTTAAATTACTCAATTTCTGACACTATGTTTAAGAATTTATTTAATTTTTATTCTTATGTACGTATGTTTCTTTTCTTGCATGTTCATGTTCTTACAGTCATAGGAGGCCAACTTAGTGTGTTGTTGTTAAGAAATCATGGTTTCTTCCTCTAAAGAATTTGTCTTAGGTGCCATCCAATTGACTGTTGAGGCTTTAGTTGAATGTTTTGATAGGTTTTACAGATTTATAGGTTTCATGTAGAGAGGATGACCTGTTTTGGTGCGTTGACTTTATTCTCCCTCCTATGTTTTAACTTTAAGGTGCTTTTAGTAGCTTGTAGATGGAATGAAGTGAAAAGTCACTGTTTAAGGGTGCTTCTAAACAGGGAGATTTGGATGGGTACTTTAGAATCATATATTTTTGGATGGATTCAGCAGAAAATTCAAAGTTTTGTTTTTTAATTATATATAGGGTTATTATTTAGCCTAGATATCTGGTAAATCATCTAGATCATATGGTAGTGTGTAAAATAGCAGAGGGATCAATAATAGACTGATACTTTATTTCTCCTTGGTTTAAAGGCACATTTATAGGTTGTAATAATTTATGAAAGTTTTCTTTTGGTAAAGAGTTAAGCATGTTGAAACTGAGTGTTAATGATGTGTTTAGTCTATACATTTGCAATTTTCTAGTAAAATAGATTGAAAGTATGTGTATGCATGTGTGGGTTTTTAATTCTGAAAAAGAAGTGTGAACTATCATTGGCATTTGTTTGCTTGAAATTCTTAATGGCTCATTTCCTTGCAATTGTCTGCAGTTTGTCTGGAATTACTGATTGTAATGGAAGAATTTTATAAATTTTCCACTCATACATGGTTGCTTTTGTTATGCAGATCTTGAAGGCAAGACAGATCTTAAGATTCGAGCTCTGGAAGAAGTAGAAGAATTTAGAACCAAAAGAGCAGACAAGCAGGTATATTATAGTTTTTTTGGAGTTTTAGGAATTAAAACCAGTGAAAATGATAATGCTATGAATGAAATTTCTTGATTTGTGCTGTGTGGGTAGTTCTGATCTTGATTCTAAGATTGTAATTTGACTCTTGCATTGCACCTGTGACATTTTTTGCTTGGGATAGTCCATGCTGCTTTTGGATGCATTCAACAAAGATAGAGCATCGCTGCCTCAACCCCTCCCAAATCCACCAGCATTGGCACCTCTACCTGTACCTGCACCTGATCCCCGTACGCAGGAGATGATCAATGAGAAGCTAAAGAAAGCAGAAGATCTTGGTAAAGTATTTTTTTATCAAACTTCGTAATGATATCTCAACTTAAAACTTAAATCGGTTATGCTTGTATGTTTATGGATTGATAATGGCCATATTTAAGTTAGTTGTTTTTGAAATTAACAATTTGACCACTTTTTGCTTATGTTCTGTGCATTTTGGCCTCTATTTCGTTTTTCTTCTGATAGAAACTGCTAGCCCTTTATTGATGAGTTGAGTTCTGAGCATATTCTTTGAGATAAGGATTTATGCTTGTTATTTTCAGTTTTAGTAATTTGTAAATGTAGTAACCAATGTTGTGCTGCTTTATTTTATTTTCTTATTTACCCAGTTTTGCTTAATTGTAGTTCTCTAAGCTTTCTGTTGATTGTTTAGGTGAGAAAGGAATGGTGGATGAAGCACAAAAAGCATTGGAAGAGGCTGAAGCGCTTAAGAAGGTTTTCAATTTCTGACTTTTGGCATCTCTTTTGTTTTCTTGAATTTTTCATATATTTGTTACTTCAATTTTCATGCTTAACTTATTTTGGCAAAGAAAAAGGCCTTTCCAGTTATCTTTTTTTATTCTTTGGCTAAATATCCTTTTTGTCTACAATGGTTTCTCCCTTTCTGTTCAGCTACCTGCCAGACAAGAGCCTGTTCTGGATTCCTCGAAGTACACAGCTGCTGATGTCCGCATCGTGAGTCCATTTTCCTATCTATCTAAACCAAATACAACTTAATATGTAAATTGGAATTAGGGTGCTGTTTGAAATCACACAGCGCACACATTGAGATGATGTTTGGAATGTAAAACTTGGTCCTGTCCATCCTGACTATAATAATTTGCTGCACATAAATGTAAAGATGCATATGCAAGCTCAGACTTGCTGAAATTAGTTCAATGCATTGCTGTAAGCAGCTTAGAATCAGAGCCTTAAAAATCAAAATGTTGAAATAGTACATGAGTTTTAGTAGCATGCTGCTTCCTCCTGCTCAGTAACTTAAAACATTTATTTGACTTCACTTTTGGATACAGAGATGTCTCTGTTCTGAGACAGGTAAGTTGGGTATATCTGCATGACTTGTTGAACTTGGTTTTGTTTTGGTTTGTGAAAAAAAAAAAAAAAACAGGATACAATCATTTAAGATGATTGTTTCTTTCATAGGCTACTGCCTTAGTTCTTCCTAATTTGTTTTATGAGCTTCTTGGGTAAATTATATAAAAATAGTCATAACATACTAATACGTCCTAAAATTTGTGGATAAGACGTGATAGATTTGTGGATGATTACCCTGCATGATTCCATTCAATTCAATGATTCTAATTTCAGAGCATTTAGGTGTTGGTTGTTTTCATCTGCTGATCTGTTCTAACGTTTCCTATTTTATCCATTGAATTGCAATGGTTGTTACAGACTGATCAAAAGCTTCGTGTTTGTGACATTTGTGGAGCATTTTTGAGTGTTTATGACAGGTAAATGTTGATCCTGTCTCTCCTAGCTATTACCATGTTATTTTAGCTTGTTTTGAGGGCTTCAAAGAAATTAGTGTTTGGGGTTTCAAGTGCTTCAGCTTTTGACCCGACTATTATACCTCCTTGTCACCAGCAGGCTTTTGGGCCCAGTTTTACGAGGATAACTTTTGCAGCTACATAATGTGCGTCTTTTCTGTTTTATGTGCTTGTAGATCATGCTATTGCTAGATAATAAATTATTAGGAAGCAATTCAGTGCTTGTCTCATGTATTTTTATCTTCTGAGGTGAAGTATTTTGATTTTCTTTCTTCCTTTCAGTGACCGACGTTTAGCAGATCATTTTGGAGGCAAACTTCATTTAGGCTATATGCAAATCCGGGATAAACTAGCTGAGCTTCAGGTAAGATGATTATTTTACTCAGTAATGTTGTCTTTTTTTCATATATATAAATTAATACAAATAGGGATTGCCATGAAGATGTTCACAATTAACAGAGTTCACTTGTAACTTCTTCTGATCCCAGTGTTTACTGTTGTGTTTTAGTTATCAGATGTCATTTGAATGCTTTTTGATAGTGAATTGAATGAATTTATCAAACAGATGCTGCTGTGCTTTGTAGGATAGATCTATTTATTTATTCATCTTGTTTTGAGACATCCTTAAGTTGGTATTGTGAATATGTTGGTTCAGGTGCTGGTATAATGTTTCACATTCTTCTATACCGATTCTCAGTTAGTGTGCCCTCTGTGAGTTTTTCTAACCTCGGAGATGAATAATACCCTCCCATTTTCTAATCTTTCTGGTTATAATTAAGATACTGGACTCTGACAAACAGAGTATCCTTTCATAGATGTACCTTTGCATATTGAACTTGGGATTTGGTCATATCTGACATACACTGGCACTCACTTATTATTAAAACACACAATGCACTTGCTGTAAGGAAACAATTAATATAGGAGAGAAAAAGAGCGGAGGAGGGGGTGGAGGAAGTAGAAGAAGAAGAAATTTGTATTCTACAAACCTAATGTACAACTCTTTACTTATGTCATTGACTGGGACTACAGAAAGTGAAATATAACTTGCAAAATAATCGAGAACTGCATGCACGATGTATTTTGCACTCTGGTGCCATATGATCAAATTTAGTGCTGGTTTCCAAACTAGTTTCCGTAGTTTGTTCCATTTTGCTGCTAAGAAGATGCAGATGTTCTGAGACGGTGCATGGTGCTTTCAGTTTTGTTGCTTAAGTTATTATACGAGGTATTTGGAGGTTGTATCTGCTTTTACGTTGCTATTTTTCAGTGTAATGGTTTACGGCTTACTGATTTATGCCTACCATCAGAAAATTTCCCTTATAGTCCTTATGGTATAATGTTTCACATTCTTCTATACCGATTCTCAGTTAGTGTGCCCTCTGTGAGTTTTTCTAACCTCGGAGATGAATAATACCCTCCCATTTTCTAATCTTTCTGGTTATAATTAAGATACTGGACTCTGACAAACAGAGTATCCTTTCATAGATGTACCTTTGCATATTGAACTTGGGATTTGGTCATATCTGACATACACTGGCACTCACTTATTATTAAAACACACAATGCCCTTGCTGTAAGGAAACAATTAATATAGGAGAGAAAAAGAGCGGAGGAGGGGGTGGAGGAAGTAGAAGAAGAAGAAATTTGTATTCTACAAACCTAATGTACAACTCTTTACTTATGTCATTGACTGGGACTACAGAAAGTGAAATATAACTTGCAAAATAATCGAGAACTGCATGCACGATGTATTTTGCACTCTGGTGCCATATGATCAAATTTAGTGCTGGTTTCCAAACTAGTTTCCGTAGTTTGTTCCATTTTGCTGCTAAGAAGATGCAGATGTTCTGAGACGGTGCATGGTGCTTTCAGTTTTGTTGCTTAAGTTATTATACGAGGTATTTGGAGGTTGTATCTGCTTTTACGTTGCTATTTTTCAGTGTAATGGTTTACGGCTTACTGATTTATGCCTACCATCAGAAAATTTCCCTTATAGTCCTTATGGCAATTACATAAAAAATTAGGTGGCATTTTCTGTTATTTGAAGAATGTTTTCAGCAGCAGTTTCTTGGTAATTATTTTTGTCAGGAAGAAAGAAACAAGAGCCGCAAACTTGATCGGCATGATGACAGAAGGTAATTTATACCTTTTCTGGCTTGTTCTATTTTTTTTTATCTTATTTGGAAAAGGGGCCTGGTGAGATGGTTCAGTTTTCTTTCATTCTCCTCTAATAGTTCTGTGTTACTGATCAAATAGATCAAAGGAACAAAGTAAGGATTGTGACAGAGAATCTAGTCGGGATCATGACCGAGGAGATAGCCGTGACCGAGGGAGGGATTATGATCGTAGGAGCAGGGACCGGGACAGGTATTATGATCGAGATCGTGGACATGATCGGGATCGTGAGAGAGATTACGAGCGCTCACGCAGTTATGATTCAAGAAGTCGTCGCAGGTCACGTTCTCGGTCTAAGGAACGTTCTAGGGATTATGATCGCCACAGGTAGTTGCTTGTTGTATAGGTCTTATAAAGCTTGTTTTCCTGCCAATTTATGCACGAATTCAGATTTTAAAATGATGATTTGATATTCTTAAGTAAATTTTCAAAGGATAGTCAACAGGGGGCTCAGCCTTATTCCTGCTGTAGATAATGATATAAAAAACATTCTGAGAGTGATGTTGATTATTCTTTAATTCTCTCTCATTTTAGGACATTGTGATAAGGAATTGATTATTCTTTTAAACTTTGTTTCTCTTTTGTCAGGCGTGATCGATACTAGATGGTTGTTGCTATCAAGTGGATGGATATGAAATCAGTGTTGTTTAGGTCAGTGGTGAAATCATGTAGGGATTAATATTTAATTGTGTGATTGTACTGATGCTTTTTGCGGAGTTTGGCAGTTTCTTCTATTTTGCTGGATGTATCAACTGCTTCGTTTCTTGACTAAAATTTTTAAGAGGTATGTGTCACTTTTATGTTAAAAAAATTACTTTTACTGATTACTGCTGTGAATTTTCTGAAGAGCTTTTCCAAACTGCTCTTTATGCCCATATGTTCTCTTATGACGATAGATTTTTGAAGTAGAATTAATTGGTTTGTCTGCAATTGCATGCTTTAGTAAACCTACCTCTCCGAAAGGGGAAAGAAAGTAAAAGAAGAGAAATTGTGTTTGGTTGGACTTATGGACTCAACTTGGAGCCGTGAAAGGCCGAACAGTGGTTATTGTGTTATGCATCAGGGTAGAGTCAGGTGGTCATTCAGGGAACTTGTGTGGAAAAAACTCTTCAGGTTGACACTCAGATTATGGACATTTAATTTACTGTTGCCAGGGCAGGGCAGTAGTTTTAAGATAAGAACTTAATACTTTTTCCAATATGCTATGGAGGTAAGGAAAATGTAATTTAAATTATAAAAAAGTTAATTTTTTTTTAAAAATAAAAATTTAAAATTTTACGAGAAAAAAGAGTTTGAATCTCAGAATAGGTGTGAATGGTCGGGTCTAAACTCCGAATCTGAAAACATCCATTTTCATTTGGGTAAAGACGGTACCTCTTTATTTTATTCCACATGATATTGACCATATGTCTCAATTAAAATGAAACCTAAGTAATTTTAAGGTTCGTTTACTAGGGAAATGTGAGGCTATTAAGGCCAAAATTCGGCCTACCATTGGGCAATTTGTCAATAGAAGCGGGATAGATAGATTATGTTACAATAGAGGTTACATTATAATTATTTATCAATTTTATAAACTTTGATTATGTTACAAGTTTATAATATTGTTTTAAACTTTGATTTCATTTTATAGCAACTTTTTTTTAAAAAAAATTAAAAGTAAATAACAAAAAGCAAGTGGCAAAAAAACCTGCTAATCAAATTCTCTGCTACAATGTTGAGCATACAATCAAACTATTAGACTAGAATGCATGTCCCCCAAAAAGCAAATTGGAGATTTCACAGACAAAATTCGCCTACATATAAATAAACCTCTAATTTGAGCCGTTGCATTTAAACTGAAATGCATTCCATAAAAAACAAATTAACAAAAACAAATTTGTGGTGAGAACAGAATTATACCGTACAAACAAGCCTAAACTTGTCTACCGGCAGCATCGGCAACGAAGGGCAAGTAAGGAGTCCGACCCAGGATACTCCAAACCACTCCATAAACAAAACACAAACAACTAAACACGAAAACCCCAGTATGCCCCCACACCATCACCTGGTATCCCAACCCGGCGCGACCCGGATTCAGTATCCTCGTCAGCAACAACGGCACAATCAGCAGCACATCCAGTGTCACCGCCTGCATCGAATTGAACCTCACGTAATGGCTGAAACTCGGGTTTCGAACCACCCCCAGATACAAAGCGAAGAAGGCGACGAAGCTGGCGTAAGGGACGGATTTGTACAGGCTTAAGAGGGGTATAAGAGGGTCGAAAAGGGTACCCAATTGAGGGTATTGAATAAAGAGATAGCGGCCGTATTGGAGGGAGTTGAAGAACGGGAGAGTGTAGGCGGCGGCGGAGATTAGGCGATCTGTGGCCGGAGTTGGGTTCAGTGACATGCGGGTGATGGTGGGTCTTCGTGCAAGTCGGACCTTGGATTTTGATTGGTTCAGGAAGGTGAGATTGGGGAAGGACTTTGGGTTTATAGGGGAAAGTTTTGGGGCTAACTGGAGAGAGTAACAGAGAGACGCCATTTTCTTTTTCTTTCTGAGAGGAGACAGAAAATGGACTTTTAGAGTTCAATTTTCTCGGGTCCGTGTGATAACTGCGAATTTTAGGGCTGTTCAGAGGAAAAACGCATCGTTTAGATTTGTTTTTGTCTTCGTTTTTTTTAGTTTAAATATTCTCTTTCTGTCCTATTTTCGTTCTTTTCACTTCATTTTTATTTTTAAGACATTATAAAAATTCTAATATATATTTTTGATTAAAAATAATTATTCATATTTAACTTAAGTGATGAAAATTAGATAAAATTTTAAGTTCTATTTGTTATTTTTTATATAAAAAATATTTTTTATAATATAATTTTTTATTTTTAATAAAAATAAAAATATGACAAAAATATGTTAGAATATGAAATGAAAAGTATAAAATGTTAAAAAAAATAAAAAAAAAATTTAGAACATTTAGAAAAGGTATTGATAAAGAAAATAAAATGAGAAAGTAACATTTTATGATGTTACAATTTATATAATAAATTATTAATATGTGACAGAAAACTCTTGTGTTAAGTTTAAATATTGTGAGAATTATTTTAATTTTATTTATTGTATTTAAAATTTTTATTTTAACAAAATTTTTATTTATTATACTTATTTATTTTTTTTATGAAATATAACTTGAAAAAACAATTACAGAGAAAATATTTAGATTGAGTAAGGATATCTTATTCAAGTGTGTATTTACAAATAAAGTGAGAGACCTAGTTATAGGCTAATAATCTATTACTTAGCTACATTTACAAAAGAAAGATAATACAAAGAGATTAGATGGATTAATTAAATCATAATTTAATTCAATCTAATATGCATAATATAAATAGATATTTACAAAAATATTCATAAATCTCTCCATTGAATATCTATTGATATTAAGAATATACCTTAACCTTACTAGGAAAAAACTTTATAGGAAAAAAATCTGAGTGAAGAAAAATAAGTACATAATTATTTTTAAAAATATGCTTTTGAAATATTGTTTCATTAAAAACTTTATTAAGAAAATCCTAATAGGAAAAACTTTAATAAAGAGAAAAAGTACAGTGCGCATTTCACTCCCCTTATGATTGCATTATTGAGATCTTTAAAATGATACATTTCAATATTTTATACTAACTTTTCAAATGTTGCAGTAATAAAGGTTTTGGTGAATAAATCTAATAGATTGTCACTTGAACAGGTTTGTTGAACATTAATATCAAATTTTTCTTGGAAATCATAACGAAGAAGAACTTTGGCGAAATATGTTTTGTCTAATCGCCTTTAATGTTTTGTCCTTTAACTAGACTATGCAAACAATATTATCTTTATATATCGTTAGCATTTCCTTCTTAGTTGACAAGCCACATATTTCTAGAATACATTAAGTTACATATCTTAACCAAACACATGCACGATTTGCCTCATGAATTGTCAAAATTTCTACAACGATTTGCCTCATGAATTCTCAAAATTTCTACAAAGTTAGAAGAAGAAGCAAATATAGTTTGTTTTACATAACATTATGAAATGGTCGTACCTCTACAAGTGAACAAGTAAATGATGGAGTTGGATCTAAGTGCATTGATGTGTTTGTGTAAAGTATGAATTTCAAAAAATTTTCTTTTCTAAAAAAGCAAACAATTCAATTACAGAAGTGGAAAAACACATCATTCATATTTTCAGTAACATAATTACATCCTAAAAAATAAGAATATATTAAAGTAGGATAAACGTACTTTTTATTTCAAGATTTTTATTTTTGAACACCTAATGAATTGTAGTAAATTCACCATGACACCAACGATTAATTTCTCAACCAAACAAACTTACCATTTCTTCTTCAAGAATACTTCTCAACTTAAACTTTAAGTGGACAAGATGTGGAATGCTATGCAATATGGCAACCGATTTTGTCTCTCTTTTCTTCCTAAAAATTAATCATTATTTTTCTTCTAAAAAATCAACCAAGAATGGGAAGAAGGAATGCGGCAAAGTTAGGAAGAGAAAGAAAGAAGTGGTGGCAGAAGCTTTCTCAAGAGAGATACGTTTACTCTTTTCTTCAATTATCTTATCTTTTTTATTAAAACTCTTACCTTAAAGATTTAATCAAAATCAAATACCTTTGAATCAATCTTGACAATCTATTTAGAATTATAAATGTATCAAACATGCTTCATAATTTATCAAAATTAAAATTAAAAAATAAATAATTTAATTCTTTAATTTTCATTTAGAGTTTGTGATAAAATAAACTCCTTATTAAATAATAACTTTTATTTTATTATTATCTATTTTTATTTTAAAAAATTAATAATAAATAAAAAAATTCTAGTAAAAAATTGAGTCTCATTTTATCAACATGGATGTTTATATTCATTTTGTAAGAATCCTCCTAGTATTACCTTAATTTAAGACAACTTTTGTCTATAATTAAAAAAAAACATGTCATCTTGTTTTGTCTTAATTGAGACAAACATGTTTATTTGTCTAGATTAAGACAAAACATATTTTTCTTGTCTAAATTAAAAGAAACATGTTTTCTTGTCTAAATTTAGACGAAACATATTTTCTTGTCTAAATTAAGACCAAACATGTTTTCTTATCTAAATTAAGACAAAAGATGTTTTTTTCTTTAAATTAAGACAAACATGTAAAAGCTATCATTTTTGTACATAAATTTAATTAATTAAATAAAACATGCATTCCAACTTAAACGACTTGATTTCTACG
This sequence comes from Theobroma cacao, assembly GCF_053813885.1. Lineage (NCBI taxonomy): Eukaryota > Viridiplantae > Streptophyta > Magnoliopsida > Malvales > Malvaceae > Theobroma > Theobroma cacao. The sequence continues at coordinate 38,110,155 of NC_142643.1, forward strand.
AAGTTAAGTGGGGAATCTATTTGGCCATAGATAGTCCAAGCTCCAATAATGTGAGACCTTGATCTTTATAGACTCGTAGCTAGAAGTAGACGCAATATCACTAACTAGGGGTAATTTCGTCATTTCTTTAGTGAGCCATTAGAAGTATGCTTTCAAACATTGTTAAGGCCTAAGTAGGCGTAAGGCATAAATGAATTATGAAAATAAGGATAAAATGACGAAAGAAATATAAATAATGATGATTTTCAAGGTAGGGGCAAATTGGTCATTTTGCATCTCTGTCGTAACGTGCGGGTCCGAGAACCCGTCCGCCAGACGTCGGTGAAAATAATGTGGTGTGGGAGTCGTCACCAATCTTTTTTATCTAGGTGTGATTGGTCACCTATTAACCTGATTCTAATCGACGAAGTTCTAAATTGATTTTAGATTCGTCGGTAGAACAAGAACTGACCCACGTTTTTCATAGATAGGTTCGGGAGTACGGTTACGCACGGAGAAGGGTTAGCACCTCTGTGACGCCCGTTCCGCGAACGGTACCATTTAATCTTAAGTTATCTTATTGTAGCTTACTTTTGATTTAATCTCTACTTATTAACTAATTTTTTATTAAATTGGCTAATTGAGTTTTTTATTTGGTTTTACGTATCCACATGATGCAAGCATAAAATGATGTCATGACTCGTTTATTTTAAATAATGGGGTCGGTAATCTTTTATTGAAAAATTATTCGAAAACCATCCCAACGCTTTGATGAAGTTTCGAAATTTTTCTCACCTAGAGATATCCTCGAAAGAACTCGTCTCTACAAGCTTTTCGGGGAAATCCATCATCGGAACTCCCGCACCATTTGCAAGATAAATGTGGCATGCTATGACAGGATAAAATGATGATATCTACATGCACGCGTTTATTGACTTAAGCGGTTCATAATTCATCCAATTATGTGTTTAATAATTTATCACATTGTTTATATGTTTAGTATTATTTGGTATTAATTATTTATTATTTTTTAGAGTTTCCTATTTAAATCTATATTCTTTAACTAACATAGTGGATTAATATTCCATCTTATTTAACTGATTAATCCATCTTATTTAACTATGTATTATTTTCTTTTTTTAATCAAATAAACAATTAATTAAATTAAGGGTTAACTTAATTTTATTTAATGATATTTATTTGCTAATTAACTAACTACACTAACCTAGATTTAAATGTAATATTATGTAGATTTATTTTTCTTGATATATATTATTATTTTAGCAATGATTATTTGAGTTAATAAGTATTGGAGTGCTGAAGTCGGATTCATCCTAACGCTTCGGTGAAAATCCTTTCGAACTCCGCACCTAAGAAATCCACCCTAAAAAAAAGCAACTCTTTGCTCTTTTTTAAGAGAAATTCAATCATCGGGTCACTCAAAGTAATCGTTGTAATTTTGTAATAATTATATTTTATTATACTTACAAGTATCTAATATATTTATACTATAAATATTTCCTTCTATTTAGACATCTCTCCTTTTTTACTATTAATACTATACTTTAAAATATTATCTAAAATAAATCTTAGGACACTATACTAAATAATTTAGCTTAATTTTATATCATCTAATTACATATTCAACCTAATAAATTGGACCAAACCCAAGTAACATAATTCATAATGCATTCACAAAGAAAAGGGTTAGATTTTTACCTGATTTGAATTCTAACAATGATCCAAACAATTTGTGTACAGTCCACCAAGCCTTTCAATTAATTGAGCTGTTGAAAACCTAAAAAAAAAAAATCTCTCTTCCTTAAAAAGAAAGCACAATACCGTTTGAACCTTTCTCCCTCTTTTTTCTTTTTTTTTTCTTTTTCTTTCTCTTTCTTTTTTTTTTCTCCCAGCCGCTCCCCCTTTCTTTTCTCTTTCTTTTTCTTTTCTCTTTCTTCTTTCTTTCTCTTTCTTTCTTTCTTTCTTTCTCTCCTAGCTGCTCCCCCCTTCTTCTCTCTTTCTTTTTCTTTTCTCTTTCTTATTTCTTTCTCTTTCTTCTCCTTTCTTTCCCCGACTGGCTTCTTCTTTCTTTTTCCTCTTTCTTTCTTTCTCCTTCTCTTTCTCTCCTTTCTCCCTGCCGGCGTCGCACTCTTCTCCTCTTCTCTCTTCCTCTTATTCTTTTTTTCTTTTTGCTCTATTTTTTTGTGTTTGATTATGGCTTTTTTTAGGTTAATTGTTGTGTTTTTATTTTTTTTTTTGTGTTTCAATTTTTTTGGTGGAGGGATTTTTTTGCAGGAGATGAATCCCTTTTCTTTTTGTTTTTGCTCCCCCCCCCCCCCCCCTCCTTTAAAAATGGGGTTGTCCAAAAATTTGGACAACTCGGTAATGGGGTTCTGGCACCAAGGAGTTGGTAGCCAAAGCCCCATCACTCATGGTGGTTGGGGAAGGGATGGCTGGGCATACGCCCAACCATTCCTTTCTTTTTTATATATATATTTTATTATTATTTTTTAGAAGTGTCTACAATCTCGAGCCTAAATTTTTAAGTTTTCGTGAACTCGAGTACTTTTAGACTGTTATGGACTTTGTCTCAGTGTTAAAGGAGTAAAAAGAGTGCATAAAGGAAAGGAGGAAGACAAGTGGCCTTGTTAAGGGCATTATTGTAAATTGTATGACAATTGGATAAACTTTAACTATAAATATCTAATCTCCAGTAGCTTTTCTTCAGTTTCCTAGCAACTTTTCTTCTTCTTCTTCCTCCTATCCTTCTCTCCATTCCATGTTTCTTTGCACCTTTCATGGAAATATCCTTTGAAACCTTTAAAACTTCCCCAAATTAGCTTTATTTCTCATGTTTTTCTACATCCTTTTATAGGGTTTTTCATGCTCTTCCACTTTTACACCTCAACAGCCTTCAAAAGTCTTTCTTAAGTACATTCACTCACTAGTTGGATGTGTAGAGAGAGATAGAGTGATTTCCCTTATTAGATTGGAAGAATTTTGAAAATAAATTCAATTACAAATCCACCAAGGTAAGTGAACTTGCATTTAAAATATTTTGGAAAATGTATTGGTATTTGGATGAAGCATGTGAATGATTTTTATTTGATTTTTCCTTAAAGATTATGTATGGGACAAGCCTTTATTAAAACGTTTTATGTGGTGAGTGTGCAATATGATGAATCCTTGTGCTCATATAAGATGCTGATATATATATATATATATATATATATATATATATATATTGTGTATCGATAGTTAATATTGTGTAATAAATATAACTGTACGTGTGCACTATGTGGGGGATGCACATGTCGGTGATGACAGGAGCAGAAGTGTGGATGATGATGTTGCCTGTGCGCGATGTGGGGGATGCACACAACGGTATTAGCTGTGCACGATGTGGGGGATGCACACGATGACTCCAACTATGTGCACGATGTGGGGGTTGCACATGAGTTGGGTGAGGCGGTGGTGGTATTAGTGTTTATATATGTATATATATATTTATGCAATAGAAAGTTCATGAATATGGTATATGGTTGTAATATATGTGAAATCTTGCATGTTGAACCTTGAAAATTGCTAAGTATTTTCAAGTTGATTTTGTCATTGCAGCAGAATGGCCTTTTCTTGATATAATGAGAACTTTCTTCTTGGTGTTCTATTTCTTGCTACAGCGAGAAACTCTTAGGTTGAGAGGCTAGCTGTAGTCCTGAAACTCACTGCAACGGGAATAAATTCTCACTGCAGCGAGAAACCTTCTGTCGTGCTTGCTACCTTATTTGGTTTCTGCCATATTTTCCACTTCTCTAACATCATAGTTGATCATGGACTTCCAACATCAAGGAATTAATTAATTAAGTTTGAAATGATGGTTTTAGTGAGAAACCCTCGGTCAGCTGATGATTTGTGCCCAAATTTCGTTGCAGCGAAGATTAGTCATTTCGCTTGACTTGCTTGAATGCTACTAAAGTTTTCACTCTCCAAATTCTTTATTGTGCATAGATCCTTCATCATTAAGTGATTAACCAATTAAGGGTTTAATGAGGGGTTTTAATAAGAACTAAACTAAATTACATTGTTTTTTAAAATAAGTGCATCATAATTTTTTTAAACTTTTCTTATCGTTTGCTTGTTTCCTTCCTTTGTTCACTCACTAGGTTTATACTCACTGTGTTCAACTTCATGTTTTCAGATTATGAGGCAGTCGGTAACTAGGTCGAGGTGTCCTCGTAGATTCGTCTCCTTAGTAAGTATCTCGGCATTCAATAATTGTACTTTCGCTTGGGTTTCTCCGTTGGAAGTCGAGTATCTCTTTTATTATGTATAGACAAACCCGATGTAAATTATTAAGATGTATGCTTTGGACAATATATGTATATTTTGATTGGTAATGCCACTATGAGTTGGCAATGGTTAGCATTATTTTGAATTGAAATTATGAAATGTGACTTTATGAACTTTTGATGGAATGATGAATAGGTCACATAAATAGGCTTGCTTGGGCTTAGTGGGCTATGCCCATTGGGCCCATGTGCCGACCATGGCTCGAAATTTGGGTCGTGACAAATAAACTTAGAATTATTCTTAATCTCATTAAGATAATTCAAGTTTATTAATCATGAAATCACTCCACCATAGATTCATAGTTACACTCTTGGATTAATTATAATTACAAGAAATAATTCAATATTGATTGTCTAATTACAAATATTATATTGTGAACCCTCATAACTATCTAATGACAAAAAACGAAATTATCATTACCTTTTATTTCAATTTTGTCCCTTAGTCTCAGATTTCATTCAATTAGTGATCTAATACTCTAGATGTAATCTTTTAAGTATCAAGAAATGATGAGTAGCTAATTCATCAATCCACTGGGCCTAGATTAATCACTAATTTTCTTGAAGTCACTAGAAGTGATAGTAATGCTATAAACTCTACTATTTAGATATATGTTCTCAGATGTTCACGTCAATTATAATCAAAACATGTGGAGTCTAGATCAACGCTTTATGATGATCATGCCCATGGTATATCAAAGATTATAAGGAAATAAAATACGAGTCCACTGTCTATCAGGATTTCGGTTTTACCATAAGCAAATGCATAAGTGTAAGATCAAGATTAAATAACGGTTAAACTTAAATTTGATTCTCACGTTATTCCCATTCATGTTATAATGTCTTTACTCGAAGTCAACCATTTCGATGATTTGAAACTTATCATTACCTTGAAGTGAATCACATTCGTTTCGTTGAAAGTAATTTGGATACACCAACCTTAACATAATAAAGTGACCAACTTTTTTATATAGCTACGAACAATTTTTTGATTCAATTAAAATACATGTCTTCTATGTATGACTCTTCATATAAATGTATATTAGTATCTTAATAGAATCAAATACCTTAATAACTAAATAAAGAATGCTTACTTAAAACAAACTCTTCATTTTATTATCAAAATGTACTTTCATTACAAATAAATTAAATAAAATTAAACATGAGAATATACTTGTATTCCAGGGCACCATATTCTCAAATTCCTAACAATAACTTGTTAGGGATCAAGCTTTGTGTGGATCAAATAAATATTCTGCATCTGCATAATCAATTAAATTTAATTTTGATACATTTGAGTAATATAAACCCATGTCCATTGTTTCTTGGAGATATCGAAGTATATGTTTAATTCTATTCTAATGTTTTTGAGTTAGAAAAGACCTATATCACACTAATATTTACAACAAATGATATATCAAGTTGTGTATTGCTAGCAAAATACTTAGTGCTTCAATTGTAATAAAATATAGTACTTCAGGACCAAGAAGTTCTTCATCATCGTCACAAGATCAAAAAAGATCTTTTCACTTCTAATCACTTTATAACTATTGGTGAACTCAATGGATGTGTTTTGTCCATATAAATCATTTTAGCACTTTGGCTATATAATTTCATTGTTGAAAAAAAATTTCATTTATTAAGTGTTCAATCTGAAAACTTAAACAAAACTTTATTTGTTTGAGATCTTTCATCTCAAATTTTTTCTTAAACTTATCCATGATTTTTAATAACTCTTCAAGAGTTCTAATAATATTCAAGTTATCAACAATTATGATAAATTCACATCAAAATCTCTTTATAAAAACACATGGGTATTTAGGATCATTTTTATAACCTTTTATTAACAAATATTTATTAAGATGATTATACCACATGCGTCTGGATTGCTTTAATTCATAAACGTATTTATTTAATTTGATCGAATAAATTTTTTCAGAAGTATATGTGCTTCAAGCAATTTAAATCCACCTTTATTGTGTCTTCCCACATTGGTCAATTATTTCTATTTCTACATTCTTCAATATGTATAAGTTCAAGATTCTCATTTTCTTTCATAATATTGAGCGCTACATTATATACAAAAATATCTTCGATGTTTATTTCATTCCGTTTTCATCTGTTCCCTATCATTACATAATTTATTGAGATCTTTTCATTTTCATTGATTTCAGGAATTTCAATTTCTTTTAGAACTTTATTAATTATGTTAGGGGTTTCTTCTAGAGTTTCTATTTCCTCTTTCTAACTATTTGAATATTTGTTCCTATTTTTTTTTTAAGATTTTACCTTTAGAACCGATTGGTTTTCCATGCTTTCGGCATGCCTTGTTTACAAAAACATCAATTTTAATATGAGCTTTTGTAGTTGGTATATGAGATTTAGTTATTCTCTTTGGGTTAGTAAATACGTCTAGAAATTGATTTGCTATATTTAACAAATGAATTATCTTTCGAACTTTAAGTTCATATTGATTTGTGTGAGGACCAAAACTAGCTAATGATAATACATTCCAAGAAATTTTTTTTAGCTGCTTATTTTCTTCCCATAATGTTGAAAAAACTATTCTATCAAAATGACAATCGGTAAATCTTTTCGTGAATAAATTCCCTGTTAATGGTTCTAAATATTCAATTACAAATGGAGATTTGTATTCAACATATATTCTTAACTTCCTTTGAGAACTCATCTTTTTACATTATGGTGGAGCAATTGGAACATATAACACACATCCAAAAGTTTTTTGATGGGAAATATTTAGTTTTTAACCATAAACCAATTGTATATGGTAAAATTTATGATAACTCGTTGGCATGATGCGTACAAATGCTACTTCATGCAGAATGACGTCCCTAAAAAAAAATTGAAAGTTTAAATTTCATAAGCAATGGCCTTGCAACTAGCTAGAAGTATTTAATAAACTATTCTGCTAAATCTTTTTGTATATAAACATAAACAACAGGTTATTCAATAGTTATTCCAACTAATATGTAATATTGATTAAAAACTTGATATAAATTCACCAGCATTGCCAAGACGATTTGTCTTGATTGCAAAATTAGAAAAATATACTTCTAAATGAATGATTTGGGCAATTAATCTTATAAATGCCAAATTGCAAGTTGATAATAAATACGCATGTGACTATTTAGTCAATGCATCAATTAAAACTATAAAATATATAAATGATTCACATGGTAGATGTATGAATCCACATATATCACCTTGAATATATTTTAAAATTTTAAGAAATTTAGTCCTAACTTTAGCTAGTGATGGCTTTATAATTTATTTACCTTAAGAGCAAGCAACACATAAATATTTCATTAGATTGAAAAATCTTCTGATTTTTCAATAGATGATCGCATTAATTTTCAATCATTTTTGCATCATTATTGATCCCGAATGGACCAACCGATCATGTCAAATATTAAAATCTTTAGTAAACTTCTGATTTATTATAGTATGAGTTCCATTCATTCTAATATTTGTGTAATACAGTTCAAATAACAAAACGGGTAATTTCTCCAACACACACTCCTACCTAAGATAATAAATGCAATATGATGTCTTTTTCATTCGTTGCCTCAATATGATGTCCATTTCATATGAATATCTTTAAAACTTAATAAATTTTTTGAGCCTTTGTTTCTCTGGGTAGTAAAATATTAGCTCTTTTATAGTCTTCAATTAATCTTGTACTACTAAATATTGTATTGACATTGATTTCTTCTATTATTAAGTAGGAAAAATATTTCTTGTCTTAAAATATAGTGTGTGTGTGTGTGTGTGTGTGTGTTGTAACACTATCTGCTAAACATATATTTGCATAATTGATCTTGGATCCAATCAGATGAATATTTATATTTTCTTTAATAAAAAAAAGATATATACATTACTAGTTAAAATAAAAGAACATTAAATATAGAATTAAAATACATAATAAGAACATATCATTTAATAAAATGAGAACATATAAAAGCATATTCATAATAAAGTTATACTAAAATATACCAACAAACTACTAAGAAATTTCATTTTTGGATATTTTCATCACCAATCAAATGATTAATTTCTCTTTCACAGTGGACAAGAAAATCAACAATAGATATTTCCATTACTAATCATATGATCAATTCCTTTTTCATGGTGAGCAATAAAATCAACATCTTAATATGTTATTTCAACTTAGTCATGGTTAGTTTTTAGTGATGCTTGATAAAATTCAAGATGTACAATAACTACATGACTAATGGCCTTACATGTCGCATCAATGACAAGATTTTTTCTATATTTTTTATTTTATACATTTTTATCTTTTTCCTATATCCTTTTACTTTTCACCCACTCCTAGTGAATTAAAAGTATTCATTAGAAGCATTTGTCCACTTCTGGTGGCTTAAAAAGTATGCATCCACTTCTAGTGAAGTAAAAGTTATCCATCAACATTTGGTGGGGTAAAGTTATTCATCCATTTCTAATGGGGTAAAGTTATTTGTCCACTTCTGGTGGGGTAAAAAGTATGCGTTCACTTCTGATGGGGTAAAAGTTATCCATCCAACTCTGGTAAGGTAAAGTTATTCATCCACTTCCGGTAGGTAAAGTGTGATTTCTTCAATGTCTATGATCATAATTATTAAATGATGTCGCATTTACTATAAAGAATGGACAGATTTATGATCATTCATCTACTTCTAGTGGGGTAAAGTTATTCATCCAATTCTGGTAGGGTAAAGTTATTCATTCATTTCTTACGAGTAAAGTGTGATCTCTTCCATGTCCATTACTATAATTAGTAAATGATGTCGCATTTACCACAAGGAATAGACTGATTCATAATTATTCATCAACTTCTGGTGGGTAAAGTATGATCTTTTTCATGTTTATGATCATAATTATTAATGATGTCGCATTCACTACAGTTGATAGATGGATTCATGATTTTTCATTAGGAGCTTGCTATTTTGCTTAGTCGTAAAAAAACATAAAATCCAAAACAAAATTTATTTTCAGATTACCCAAAATATCATATTTTCCAATCAAGGGACAAAATATAATATATACTACATAACAACAAATTCATATGAAGATTGATTTTTAGGGAATGAAAACATCATAGAGATATCAAGTCACTTACCTAATTTGCTAAAACCAGAAATCAAAAACCAACCATTAAAATTCTTTTGAAGCTTGAAGATTATTAAAATAAAATAATATCAAAACGTGAGAGATTAGAGAATCATGCTAATAATGTGTTATGAAATATAACTTGAAAGAACAACTATAGAGAAAGAATGTAATGGAGTAAGAAAATTATTTTCAAGTGTGTATTTACAAATGAAGTGAAGGGCCTATTTATAGGCTAATAACCCTTTAACTAAATAGAATTTACAAGATGAAGATAATACTAAGAAATTAGATGGATGGATTAAATCCTAATTCTAATCTTAATCTAATCTAATTTACATTCAAATTTAGATATACAAAATATAAATGGATATTTACAAAAATATTTATAATAATTCATTTCAAAAACTTACTATTTCATTTAACAAATTTTAAGTCTTTCATTCTATCTATTTATTAAGAATAAAATAAAATAATATCAAATATTTTTTTATCTTATTATACTCCTACTTAATTAAACTCCAATTTCTGACCCTCAAATGTCCTGGATACCACAGTTTAATTACAATCAGTCTCTTATAACATACATCATCATGTTACAATAACAAACCATGATGAACTAGGCCATAGCGTTGATTTTGCAGTGATATACAATAATCAGTAATCAATTTCATGGGTTTTTCAATACAGAAGATCCAACCATCTCTTAATACTTGCTTGTTAGTTAAGCTTTTGAGACCAAAGACGTAACATTTGTGGAAAGTAGCGTACATGATTCCTGTAGACACTCAAATAAAATAAAAAATTTAAATTAAATTAAATTAAATTAAATAAATAAATAAAATAAGAATAAATAAAAAATATATATATAGAAAAATAAAAATAAAAAAAAAATCGGGATGGCTGGGCGTACCCTGAATGGGTAGCTAATATAGTTCCAGTTCCTAAGAAGGATGGAAAAGTTCGAATGTGCGTCGACTATAGGGATTTGAACATAAGAAGGATGAAGCCAGAGATGTTGCTGAAGATTAAAGAGGAAGTAAAAAGACAATTCGATGCTGGATTTTTGGAGGTGGCTAAGTACCCTGAATGGGTAGCTAATATAGTTCTAGTTCCTAAGAAGGATGGAAAAGTTCGAATGTGCGTCGACTATAGGGATTTGAACAGAGCGAGTCCGAAAGATAGCTTCCCTTTGCCACATATTGATACTCTTGTGGACAACACGGCAAAACATGCTTTGTTCTCTTTCATGGATGGCTTTTCTGGTTACAATCAGATTAAGATGGCACCCGAAGATATGGAAAAAACAACGTTCGTGACCATGTGGGGAACATTTTGTTACAAAGTAATGCCATTTGGATTGAAGAATGCAGGCGCCACTTACCAAAGGGCAATGGTAGCTTTATTCCACGATATGATGCATAAAGAGATAGAGGTATACGTGGATGACATGATTGCAAAATCTCATACAGAAAGGGATCATACTGTCAATCTCAAGAAACTGTTCGAGAGATTGCGGAAGTTCCAGCTCAAGTTGAATCCTACAAAATGCACTTTCGGTGTAACCTCTGGGAAATTGTTAGGGTTCATAGTCAGTGAAAAAGGAATTGAAGTGGACCCGGATAAAATACGAGCTATTCAAGAGCTACCACCTCCCAAAACGCAAAAAGAAGTGAGAGGATTTTTAGGGAGGCTGAATTACATTGCTCGATTTATATCCCAGCTCACCTGCAAATGTGATCCAATCTTCAAGCTGCTTCGAAAACGAGACCCAGGAGAGTGGAATGAAGAATGTCAAATAGCCTTTGATAAAATCAAAGAATATCTCACAAATCCACTGGTGTTGATGCCACCGACGGTCGGAAAACCTCTCATTCTGTATTTGACTGTGAACAAGGATTCTATGGGATGTGTATTGGGACAACATGATGAAACTGGGAAGAAAGAAAGAGCCGTATATTACTTGAGCAAGAAATTCATGGAGTATGAGTCCAAATATTCTGCGCTCGAAAAGATGTGTTGTGCACTAGCATGGACCGCTCAGAGGCTCCGGCAGTATATGTTGTATCACACAACATGGTTGGTGGCAAAATTAGATCCCATCAAGTATATTTTTTGAAAAACCCTGCCTGTCCGGAAGAATAGCTCGATGGCAAGTGCTATTATCTGAGTATGACATTGTGTATGTGTCCCAAAAATCAATCAAAGGGAGCGCCATCGCCGATTTCCTTGCAGATCGAGCTAATGAAGATTATGAATCTGTAAGTTTCGATTTCCCAGATGAAGATTTGATGGCCGTCTTGCATGTAGAAAAAGTTGGTCCCAATGAACTTAATCCATGGAAGGTGTATTTTGATGGGGCATCCAATGCTTTGGGGCACGGAATTGGGGCAGTGTTGATTTCTCCAAATGGGAAGTACTATCCAGCCACGGCGAGATTGAATTTCAATTGTACTAACAATATGGCGGAGTATGAGGCGTTGGTACTGGGATTACAAGCAGCAATTGATATGAAGGCTGATGCGATAGATGTTTACGGAGATTCAGCTTTAGTGATATGTCAAATGAAAGGTGAATGGGAAACTAGAGATCCAAAACTAGTTCCATATAAAAAGCTGGTTACAGAATTAAGCAAACAGTTCAAAGAAATCAGCTTCAACCATTTGCCTCGAGAAGAGAATCAGATTGCTGATGCTTTAGCCACCCTCGCAGCGATGTTCAAAATAAAAGAGGCGGCCGATGTACGCCCTTTTGATTTAGAAGTCCGTGAAGACTCCGCACACTGCTTGAATGTTGAAGAAGAAGTTGATGGTAAGCCGTGGTATCATGATATCATGCAATACATCAAGCACCAGGCATATCCTGAGAATGTCACCGATAATGACAAGCGAACTCTTCGAAGATTAGCAATGGGTTTCTTCCTTAGCGGAGAAGTGCTCTACAAAAGGAGTCGAGACCAAGTACTCTTGAGATGTGTGGATGTTGCGGAAGCCAACAAAATAATGAAAGAAGTCCACGAAGGAACTTGTGGAGCTCATGCTAATGGACATATGTTGGCTAGACAAATTATGAGAGCTGGTTATTATTGGTTGACGTTGGAATCAGACTGCATAAACTTTGCTCGAAAATGCCACAAGTGTCAAGTACACGCTGATAGGATCCATGCTCCACCAGCCCCATTGCACGTTTTCACGGCACCTTGGCCATTTTCAATGTGGGGAATGGATGTGATTGGACTTATTATGCCAAAAGCCTCTAATGGACATCGATTCATATTGGTGGCCATCGATTATTTCACGAAATGGGTAGAAGCAGCTTCCTATGCCAATGTGACACAAAAGGTGGTGTGCAAGTTCATCCAAAAAGAGATCATATGTCGGTATGGGCTTCCAGAAAGGATCATTACGGATAATGCAAGCAATTTGAATGGTGCGATGGTGAAGGATGTTTGCGCTAAATTCAAGATCAAGCATCATAACTCGACAACTTACCGTCCGAAGATGAACGAAGCGGTAGAGGCAGCCAACAAAAACATCAAGAAGATTGTCGAAAAGATGACTGAAGTTTATAAAGACTGGCATGAGAAACTTCCGTTTGCCCTACATGCATATCGAACTTCTGTGCGTACCTCCACCGGGGCAACTCCGTACTCATTAGTATACGGTGCAGAAGCAGTTCTACCTGTTGAAGTAGAAATCCCATCATTGAGGGTGTTGATGGAAACGAAATTGGAAGATGCTGAGTGGGTTCGCTCCCGCTACGAACAGTTGAATCTGATTGAGGAGAAAAGGCTGGCGGCTCTTTGTCATGGTCAGATGTACCAACGAAGGATGATGCGAGCATACGAGAAAAAAGTTCATCCCAGACAGTTCCGAGAAGGAGAGTTGGTTCTCAAGAGAATACTCCCTAATCAAACTGATTTTCGGGGAAAATGGATGCCGAATTGGGAAGGACCATACGTGGTAAAGAAGGCTTTTTCAGGAGGAGCCTTGATTTTGGCTAACATGGATGGGGGAGATCTGCCTAATCCAATAAATGCGGACGCGGTGAAGAAGTACTATGCCTAAAAAAAAAAAAAAAAAAAAAAAAACGGAAGGGGTTCATGCTGAAAACCCGAAAAGGGCGGCTCGTACCTAAAGGAGGGGGTTCGTGCTGAAAACCCGAAAAGGGCAGCTCGTACCTAAGGAAGGAGGCTCATGCCGAAAACCCGAAAAAGGGCGGCTTGAGGTCGAAAAACAGGAAGATAGAATGGAATTTGGGGATGTCAACCTAAATACACCATGGATGGAGCTCCACAATTTCACAAAGAAGGGGAAGCTAAGGAATCTGCAACCTACAGATTTGATCAAAGCATCAATCAAGGACGATTCTTGAAATCGAATATCAGATTGTTTTCTCTTAGTGGTCTGGGTGTTCATTATTTAAAATATCTAATGTCTGCCCTGTAAATTCTGTTTACCTTGAACTATTTGATTCCTCATATATGAAGTTTTTCTTCGCCTCTTTATTTCAACTCTTTCGTTATTTACCATCCCATGATTCACATAATGATTGTCATGGAAATGAATAATGATTGGTAAAAGAAATAAACTAATTAAGCAAGAAGTTACACTCATTGTTCAGTAAAAGACTTAATGATGAAAAAAGGAATGGCAGAGCCCTGAACCAAAGACAAAGCCAGATGTCAAGAGAGAGGGTACTTAAGGGAAAATTTGGAGTTACCTGAATTCTACAGGAGGAAAGAAAACAGGCAAAGAAGATCGAAAGTTGCAGTGAAAAATCGAATGAAGCGAGAAGGTTTTGGAACCTTAATCATAAACATGAAAAACATTCTATCATGTCAATCATGCATACATGCCTAACCATGCACTCGACAAGAGTCAAAATTAATTCATGTCCCAAGCTTTGAAGGTCGAAATTCACTCGACTTAAAATGTTGAGATTGTAAGACTTCAATGGAAGGATTTGAGTCTTTTCATTTCATGTTATTCCAATTAAGTTAGCATTAATTTTTAAATCGAACCTGTTGTGAGATAGATCGAACCTAGATTAAGTCTAGGAATTTCAATTTTTAGATTGAACTTGTTGTGAGATAGTTCGAGCCTAGATTAAGTCTAGGAATTTTAATTTTGTTTAAATCGAACCTATTGTGAGATAGGTCGAACCTAGATTAAGTCTAGGAATTTCAATTTTTAGATTGAACTTGTTGTGAGATAGTTCGAGCCTAGATTAAGTCTAGGAATTTTAATTTTGTTTAAATCGAACCTGTTGTGAGATAGGTCGAACCTAGATTAAGTCTAGGAATTTCAATTTTTAGATTGAACTTGTTGTGAGATAGTTCGAGCCTAGGTTAAGTCTAGGAATTTTAATTTTGTTTAAATCGAACCTGTTGTGAGATAGGTTTAGCCTAGATTAAGTCTAGGAATTTCAAATCGAACCTATTGTGAGATAGGTCAAGCTTAGATTAAGTCTAGGAGTTTCAATTTTTAAATCGAACCTATTGTGAGATAGGTCGAGCCTAGATTAAGTCTAGAAATTTTAATTTTTAGATCGAACCTGTTGCGAGATAGGTCGAACCTAGATTAAGTCTAGGAATTTCAATTTTTAGATTGAACTCGTTGTGAGATAGGACGAGCTAAGATTAAGTTTAAGAATTCTAATTAAATTTATTCTAACATGGGTCAAGCCCAGATCAAGTCTAGAAATTTCATTTTTGTTTGAAATCGAACTTATTTTGAGATGAGTCGATTCTAGATCAATTTGATTAAACCAACTGGCTTCGAGATAAGCCAAATGTGGTGTCTACGTCTTTGCACTATCCTTGATTCTCAAGAATGTACAAAGAGGGGCAACTGTAGACACTCAAATAAAATAAAAAATTTAAATTAAAATAAATAAATAAATAAAATAACAATAAATAAAAAATATATATATAGAAAAATAAAAATAAAAATAAAAAAATCGGGATGGCTGGGCGTACGCCCAGCCATCCCGTCGCCATCCCTTCGCCTTCCCATCCCCCACCCACTACGCGTGAAGTGGGGGGGCTCTGACCACCAACTCCAGGGGGTGGCAGAACCCCCCTCGTCGGGTTGTCCAAAAAATTGGACAACCCGGCTCTTTAAAAAACCCTGCAAAAAAGAGAGAGAAACAGCAGTTAGCCACAAGGAGAAAAAGAAAAAAAAAACAACAAAACAACAACAACAAAAAAGGAAAGAGGGGTGAGATCTGAGGAGAGAAAGCGAGAGAGAGAAA
This sequence comes from Theobroma cacao, assembly GCF_053813885.1. Classification (NCBI taxonomy): domain Eukaryota; kingdom Viridiplantae; phylum Streptophyta; class Magnoliopsida; order Malvales; family Malvaceae; genus Theobroma; species Theobroma cacao. The sequence goes on from NC_142643.1 coordinate 38,125,865, forward strand.
AAGAAGGAACGGTCGGAAAGAGAGGGTTCGGCCGACGTAAGGAGAAGAGATCCGCCGGGAGAGAGAGAAGAGAGAAAGAAAACCGAGAAAAGAAGAGAGATCCGTCGGGAGAGAGAGAAGAGAGAAAGAAAACCAAGAAAAGAGGAGAGGGCGCCGGCGCCGGCGAAGAGAGAAGAAAGGAGAGTTTTAGAGAGAAGGGAGAGGAAACGCTAGAGAGAGAAACTGAAAGGCTGAAAATGAGAGGAAAGGACGAAAGCGGGGTTTATATACACGAGTCCAAGGCCTAAAACGGCGTCGTTTCGGCAGAGGGAAGAATTCAAAGGGTCGACCCCAAAACGACGTCGTTTGAGGGAGTCCCCAGAGCCCCAAAACGGTGCGTTTAGGAGAGGGCCGAGCGGACCAAGGAAGCGGGCCAGGCAGACCTCCACGCGGCCCAGACAACTTGGGCCATCCTTCCGGCCCAAGCAAGGTGAGGCCTTACCCCTTTCTTGTGGATTTGGGCTTATTTAGTTTATTTTAATTGTTTGTTTAGCTTTAATAAAGATATGTAAATAATAAAAAATATTAATATTATAAATATATTTGAAGGTTTGCAAAAAATAAAATAAATAATAATAACAATAATAATTCAATATACATATATATTATATTATATTTTTAGATAAAAAATAAAAAAAAAAGATAAAAAAATAAAAAAATAAAAAAATATAAAATAAAATAAAAAATGATAATAATAAAATGAAAAATAAATAAATAATAATAATAAATAATATAGTTGGAAGAAAATATTTGAGTATTACCGCCAAAAAAGGGGCAAAGAGTTGCCTCTTTCAGGCGGATGTTTTCCGGGTACGAAGTTCGAGACCGATTTTCACCGAAGCGTCGGGATAAATCCGAACTCTAAACTCCAAAACCCCTTAAGCCTAATAGTCATCGTTAGAAAACAATATATATGGAAAATTTTGTTAATTTAAATAAATATTACTAAATGATCCAATCGTTTAAAAATTAATTATTTTATTAGATAAGCTTTGTAACCAAGTAAAAATTGGCCAACAACAAATATGGATTTAAATAGAAGACCAAAAAATAAAGTATATATATAAATAATAAATAATAAATAAATAATCAAAAATTTTAAACAATCACTAAACGCGTGCATATAGATACCATCAGTTTATACTGTCATTGCATGCCACGCTTATTTTGCAAATGGCGCGGGAATCCCGATGATGGGATTTCCCCGAGGAGCTCGTAGAGACGAGTTCTTCCGGGGATATCTCTAGGTGAGGAGAATTTCGAGACTTCACCAAAGCGTTGGGATAGTCTTCGAATAATTTTCCAATAAAAGATTACCGACTCCATCATTTAAAATAAACAAGTCACGACATCATTCTACGCTTGCATCACATGCATACGTAAGACCAAGAGAATAACTCAGTCTGACAATCCAATAAAATTTTTAATAAAATAGGGATTAAACTAAGAAAAGGCTATATTAAGATAACTTAAGATTAAATGGTACCGTTCGTAGAACGGGCGTCACGGAGGTGCTAACCCTTCTCCGTGCGTAACCGCACTCCCGAACCCATCTCTAAAAAACGTGGACCAGTTCTCGTTCTTTCGACGGACCTAAAATTAATTTAGGACTTCGTCGATTAAGAATCGGGTTAATAGGTGACCAATCACACCTAGATAAAAAAAAGATTGGTGGCGACTCCCACACTTTGCGATTTTAATTTTCGCCCCGCGTCTGGCGGACGGGTTCCCGGACCCGCACGTCACGACAATTCCAACTTGCTTTGTTTGTGTTAAATTTATTTGTTTATGAAGATATAACTCTTGCCATGTTTTTTTCCTTTTTTTGTTTTAGATCTTACTATAGTTGTTGGCTCTAAAAACATTGGTTTGATTGATGTTACTAGGGACAAAAGATTTTGACCTAATTGTGTAAGATTTGGTATAGACATACTTGTTAAATCAAGATACATATCGTGTACCAAAATTTTATTTTTTAGAATAGAATATCGAGTATCATATCGTATCGTAATATATAATAAAAAATTTTAAAATTAATTATAAATAACATTTATACATGTAAAATAAAGAAAAAATTGAAAAATATTATATTTTTTAACAAAAGTGAAGATTACAAGATGTAAATTGAAAAGATGATTATTTTTTAATTTAAACTTTTAACTTGTTCCTTAATAATATAGATTTTTAAATAATATATATTTTATATTAATTTATTTATTAAAAAATAAAAAACATTTATCATGTTAAAATTAAAAGAGCATTCGATTTTTTTAGCATTTCTTTTGTTTAAAATCTAAAGATTAAAATTTATAAAATATAATTTTTCATGTTTTAACTCAAAAAATAATAAAAAAATAAAATTTTTAATAATTAATTAAAATTAAATTTATAAAAAATATATCAATTATATCGTACGATATATTTCCGTATTATAAAATACATATCACATGATACATTTTCAATATTTGATCAAATATAATATAATTATAAATACATATTGTGTTTTATTAAAAGATGGAGTTCATGAGGTATGTAAGGAGAAAAGCCCCCAATTTATTATGCTTGTCGAATATAAGGTAGTGTATTGAATGCTACGAGGGATACATGGCCCAACTAGAGCCACACCACCGCCTTCTGTCCTTTATTTCACCATCAACTCGTATCGTCCAATTTGGGTCCCCTCCCTTATTTTCGAGAAATGAAGGCTATTACTGTGGGGAACAGGGCACCACTTTCCTCTCCAGAATTAATGAATTAAACTCTTTATTTTTTATCCACTACATAAAATTGCCGTGGGTGCAGCCTCCACACTTTCCTAGCGGCTGCATCGCCAAAGTAAACAAACTTCATGTATTAATGATGATGCACCTTGCAAGCATGAAGAGGCTGTAATAGGGTGATAGCCAATGCCTCTTAAGGCCAGTCATTATGGCAACATGTAGTCTCAAGACAGATTGATTCCATGCTTGATGAAAATATCCTTAGTTACTTTACTTTATCTTCATTTCTGCTTACCTTATTTCTAAAGAGACATATTCACCTACATGTATTCTGTTCTTCCATTTTGTAGATATCTTTTATATTTATGGGATTAAAGTCAAATTTATCACTTTATTATGGTTTAATATTGAATAATTTTACCATTATATTTTTAATTTTATTAACTTTTCAACATAAAATAAACAAAAGTGATGGAAAATTTTCATTTACATTAATAAAATATTTCATGAAATATTCTAATTCCATAATATTTTTGTTCAAAATCATCAAAATTGAAAGTACAGTTACAAAATTTGTCATTTGTATTACCAAAATATTTCGTGAAATATTCCAATTCCATTACTTTATATCAATATCAACAAAATTGAAAATATAGTGATAAAATTTAATAAAATTAAAATACATTAGCAAAGTTCAATATTAAGTCATAGTATAATGATAAATTTCACCTTAATCCCTATATTTATACATGCTATATAAATACACATCAATACATTTGAAATGCGCCTTAATTCCCCACCCAAAAATTCTCTTCTTAATCAAGTCATGTAAAGTAATTCTAAGTTGTGGCTTGAATGCTACTCCTTGGGCATATGTATAAAAACCTAACTTAAATAAAAGAAAATTGCCCAAAGACTAGATAACCATTTAAATTGTTGATAAAACCAAAACAGATAGATAAAAGGGAAATTTCCTTTGAGATTTGAGGATGGCTTTGAACACATTACTTTTGCAAGTTAAGAATTGTTGGGTGAGGACTGATCATGCATCAAATACAAATAAAACACAACAAAAATAAATTTAAAAAATTAAATTACGCCTCACCTTTCTAGGATCTCTTTCATATCAAATTAAGTACAAAATTAAATTAAAATAAAAGTATGTGATCATATCACTTTACCTAAATAATAAAAGTTGATGAATTCTTTGTTAAACCATCTAATCAACCTTCAAAAAGCTCAACCACCTCAGCCCGGTTGTTGCAAACTAAAGCTGTCAAAGGAATCCTTGTGCAGCCTCTAATGGTGATCCACACTAATGAATGAGAAAATCCTTCTTTAACGATTGGGAGTGTTATGCCTTGACAATGTGTTAGCAAAGATGAGTTTCATAAACTCATAATCCACACAAAATTGTGGGGCTAAACACACAAAAGAAATGAATGAAAAACTATTTTTTCTTCACACAAGGAATGGCAAGACAAAAGAATTTCTAATGTGCCGTTCACTCCCTTTTTTTTTTTTCTTTTCAGCCGTTTTCCACATTCTTGTTTGGAGGCTATAGTGAGGTATTTATACCTTGGATAATTTTAAACCTTAATTACAAAACTATTTTGTAATTACCAATTAATCCAATAATTTGATTAAATAATTTAATTAAGTCTTTAAGAAGCCCAATTAACTTAATTGTTTAATTTAATCGATTAAGCCCAATAACTTAATTAAACAATTTAATTAAACAATTTTAATCAATTAGGCCCAATAACTTAATTAAACAAACTTAATCAATTAAGCTCAATAACTTAATTGTTTAATTTAATTAATTAGGCCCAATGACTTAATTAAACAATTTAATTAATTAGGCCTAATGATTTAATTAAATAATTTAATTAATTAGGCACAACTTAATTAAACAATTTTAATCAAGTGCTTGAGAAGCTCATAACTTCTAATTTGATTAAGTCCAACTTAATCACCTCTCTCATTTTATTTTCAACATTCATTTTAGGTGTGTGACATATTAGGCTTCTAACATATTGGCAATGAACTCAACATATAATTCTTAAGTTAAACTTAGAATTAAATAAATTTAAACTACTTTAAATTTATCATTGATCAGGTTAACTACCTAGAGTTCATAGATCAAGATTGAGATCTAGCAATCTATCATGGCCACCTAAATGTTAGAAGAGACAAGATGATTTGACTCAATCTTTCAGTGATCAGCCTTTCAGTGTAATTCATTCCCTCATCATATATCACGGAGATGATAAGAGTATGGTGCAGTGTCTACTCTTATTGTTCTCCATATTCATTCTTAAAGTTTAATCATCAGCTTTATAAAGACTTATGAAACTCCTTTCATAATCTTCAAGTCACCATGACCAAGGACTTCAATAAGCTAATATCAACCAAGAACAACTAAGATATGTCTCCTGCATCACTTGGGGTGATGATTCTTATCTTGACCACTTATTTGCCTTCATATGCTTTATACTATACCCAAAAGCATCATGTTTTGGCATCCTTGGTTAGGCACTAATAGGGATGAAATCAAAGCATAGTACTCCACACATAAGACAACCTGGTGTCTCAAGTCTAGGGAGTATTTACACAACTGATACATGAGAAGTATTGCATAGACACTTGAGTGAAATACCAAATGCACTTCTCATGACCAGTCATGTTCAGTGAACTTACTCTCCTAGGCAAGCACCTACATTCTAGTTCCAAGTATCTCTATACTTCAACCAATGAGATCGGTTGCTTACTTCTCAAGTAAGGAACATAGAATGTACCAGTCTTTAAGTATCATTGATGTATCGTCTTAATGATACATTGACTAGGAACATTTTGAAATTACGCTTTTATGCATAAGGATCTCATAACTGCAACCCATTACAGTTTTCTTGCAAAGCATATTAATCTCATGGACTTCATCTAATTAGACTTATAACTTGTTATAATTGATGTCTTATTGATGAAGGAAATCCTTTAATTATTTAATATGAATGATGTTGTTGCATGATTGGAATCAAGCCTTAACCAATTCCAATTGGCTGCAAGGCTTATCCCAACAAGAACAACATATAAAATCAGGTTAAGGTTGTCCTTCAAATTTCCATATCATTGTATTTTGTTTTGAAAAGATTTCATATTATTGTGTACGTATATATATATATATATATATATATAAATTCGAGTATTCAAAAGGTAAACGTGTATCCTACTCATTCTTGAGATGAGTAGTAAAATTATTACCTAAACTCATGTAAATCCCAGTATAAGATATTCAAACTCCATATAATCAAATTTAGTACTTATAGATACCTGATATAATATACTCATTAACATTCCTAATATAGATATCATTAGTGGTAAGTTTTTTTAAAATTATAAAAAGATATATTTTAATAGTTTTAGTTGCCACATTGATCATAGCCCTTATGATAAAAAAAACAAGATAAAATACCTTGACCCTTAAATTTTAATTATAATTTCATACTGGTCTATTAGTATTTGAAATGGACAGTTCGCTCCAAAAGAATATCTTTCACTAGACACATAAGTCCAGTCGTTAGTCAATCATTAATATTTTCATTAATTTAATGACGTATCAATATTTCTCGAATAATTTTATCCTTTATTAATTTTAAAAATTACCACACTATGTAAATTATAATTTTTCATTTTTAAAATTCTTTTCTCTCCTATTCAAAAAAAAAAATCTATACCCTACCTCTTGCAAGTCGATCACCTTGCAGTAGGATCTGGGGAGCGCCAATATCGTAACCCATGAGGTGGTCAATCGGTGTAAGGGAACGTTGCTAGTTGACCTAAAAGAAAAAAAATAGTGAAAAAGATTTGAAAAAGATAAAAAAAGGGTATTGTACGTTTACCTATTAACGTTGTTTACACGTTTGAGATGAACTATTTATTTCAAACACTAATGGACTTACATAAAATTATGACTAAAACTTAAGAAGATAAGGATATTTTGTCTAAAAAAATTCCTCCCATTTTATTTTATTTAAGAAAAAAAAAACCTTTCTCATCCGTCAATGTATAAAAGTCTAAAACAAGATTACCATAATTAGTGAGAGTGTTAAAATTAGTGAAAACTTCAAAGCTACTAAGTGCCTGTTTGGCCTAACATTTTTCAGCTTATCTACCTGTTAAAAGTATAAGTCGGACCAAACAAGAATTTTGAATTTTTTTTTAAAAAAGTAACTTTTTTCTAAAGAACAAAATTTAAAAAAGAAAAGAGCGTTAGGAATAACTCTTAAGATGAGCTTTTTCTTCTCTTCTTTTAAAGGTACATCAATGTTTTAATATTTTTTTGTTTAAAAATATCCTCATTTATTAAAAATAATCTCAATATTATTCGTTTTTATTTTTATATGATTTATTATTAATTATAAACTTTATGTTATATAAAAATACTTTTTATATTTTCAAAATTTTGTTTTAAATAAATAAAAAATAAAGTTAATTTTTTTAATTGTGAATAAAGGAATTCGTGATTAATAAAAAATTATTTATTAAATACTTTTTAAGGTAATTTTAATCAAAATTAAAGTTTATATAAATCATTTTATCAAACAACTTATCTATAAAAAAGAGTTTATAAAGGTAAATTTATCAAATAGATTTAGCTTAATTTTAAAAATTAATAATTTTTTATAAGAACTTTATAATAATTTTTAAGCTAAAAAAACCCAAACAAAACAAGTTCTAAGAGAGGCAAGAATCGAAGGCAAAACGCACTTCATTCATTGTCTCCTATCGTTTGTTCTCAATTTTCCTGCTTTTACTCGAAATCTCTCTCAACGCTCTATAGCCTATTTGATCCATCTTTTATCTCCTACATTTTGTATACAATTATTGCTTATGTCTTGTATTCTTGTGGCCTGAGAATCTATGAATTTTTGCAGGTTCATCATATTAGCCCACCTCCATCATTAATTTGGTTCATTTCTCTCTCAGGATCAATTTAAATTTTTTAATGTAAGATGCACTATGTGAAATTTTCAAATAATTCAGTTGAAAATTGTTAGATTTTGGCTATTAAAGACTTTTTAAAGAAAAAATGACAAACCAATGTTATTCAGGTGTATTATAAATTTGATCATTTTGTAAATATGACTTTTCAATATTCTGTTGATGCTTTTCAAAATTTTATTAGGAACAATGTTTCAATTTTATTAAACGATATTATGAAAATTTTATTTTCATATGTTATTTGGTCATAAATATATTATTTTTATTTCCTCCTAATAAAAAAAAAAGCAGGAGAAATTTATGTGCCGTAGTCTGACATGCAGAGCCAGCAAAAGTTGGTGACGAAAAGTAACTTGTTGCCAGAACCATAAAATGATAGGTTGAAAAGTATGTTCATAAATCAGGTCGTATGATTCGACTCGAAAGCCAATCCATAGGGCATAGGCTTAGACCCCCGCTTCAATATCAGTAGTGTCTGCGTCGCGTCGTGTCCTTTACGTAGTTGGCAACTCTAACAAGTGAACACCGAAACACCACGTCTATTTAGGCCGCTGTCTCTTTGGTCCGGGGCACGTCCTTTTCCCTTAACCTCAATATGATTTTATTCAGTATGTTACTTTTTTTATTTTTGATAAGCATTAATTTATGTAACTTAGGAGACAAGTTCACCGCTATAAAACAGCAGTCATGCACTCAACGTTGGACCAACCTACCAAAGCAGTTTTCCAAGGGAGAGAAAGAAAGAGAGTGAAGGAGTTTTGGGTAGGAAAAATATGGAGGTGGAGCGAGTCCAAGCTATTGCTTTGTCGTCTCTAACTAAAGACAGTATCCCAACAGAGTTTATTCGGCCAGAGGAGGAACAACCTGCAATCACAACATTTCATGGTCCGGTCCCTGAAATCCCCGTCATCGATCTCGATGACCATGATCAGGAAAAGGTTATCCGTTTGATTGCCAATGCTAGCAGGGATTGGGGGATATTCCAGGTTGTAAACCATGGCATACCCTTTGATCTCATTGAAAAGCTACAACAAGTGGGCAAGGAGTTTTTTGATCTGCCACAGGAAGAAAAAGAACTGTATGCTAAGCCAAATGGTGCACAGACAATTGAAGGTTATGGAAGCAAGCTTGGAAAAGATCTTCAAGGAAAGAAGAATTGGGCTGATCACCTTTTCCACAGGATATGGCCTCCTTCACGCATCAACTACCAGTTCTGGCCCCAGAACCCCCCCTCTTACAGGTTTGGTTCTCCCTTCCCACTTATAATTAACTTCTTATAACTATGCATCAAGCATGCATGCAAAATTCAAGTACAGATCTATAAAAGTAGCTAGGAAATATACATGCTTCGTGTTGCATGTTTGTTTCTTGGAAATATTTCTTTTGTTTCTTATTTCATACTTTATTTACGCCTTATTTGGGGGCACAATTTAAGTAAATTTGGTTACCAAATGGTATGAGTTACGAAACGAGCTTCATTTATGTTGTTGCAGAGCGGTGAACGAGGAGTATGCAGAGTACATGAGAAGGGTAGTGGACAAGCTGTTCAAATGCCTGTCAATAGGGCTAGGGCTTGCACCCCATGCCATTAAAGAAGGAGCAGGAGGTGAGGAGATGGAGTATTTGATGAAGATAAACTACTATCCGACATGTCCTCGTCCCGATCTAGCTCTGGGAGTCGCTTCTCACACTGATCTTTCTGCCATAACCGTTCTTGTGCCCAACGACGTCCCTGGGTTGCAAGTCTTCAAGGATGGCCTCTGGATCGATGCCAAATACATCCCTGGCGCCCTCATTATTCACATTGGCGACCAGATTGAGGTTACCTTAATTATTCCTCCTTTAATTTGCTCTATTTTCTTTATTACTAGCATTAATTAATTCCGAAACTTACTTCCAACTGGATTTAAACGTCTACTGTTTGAATTTCGAAAGGCATATATATATATAGACATGGAAAAGTCAGATTGGAAACAAAGAATTTTGATAGTATTTACCAAAAAGAGAAGCCATCCATGGATCTTCATTCGAGTCAAGATGTGGACAGCAATGTAATCAGGATCGGCTCAATAACCTCAAAAGCTTAAAATAAAATATTCAAATAAGACATTTTTTATTGAAATTAAAAAAATAATTTTATTAAAATTTTATTCTTTTAACTTTTTGAGGTGTAAAATTTCAACCTTTATAATCAAAATTTTCAAATATTTTTTTTTCAATTGATAATATAGTCAATCTATTTAATTTTTCTTAAAACATTATTGATCTTAAATAAAATTTAATTTAATTTTAGTTTTAAAAACCTTCTATCTCCTTTACGTAACATTTACTAGAATTATTAACATTAGTTTAAAAGCAATATATACAGTTGGAAAATAATTGAGACTTCTTATATAATTAAGTATACATGCATTTGGAAAAAAATTGAATCTTCTTATATAAGTAAAAATGTCGATTAGACTGTTATATTTTATTTGTATAATTTTTTAAAAAGTTTTTAGTTTTGAAAATAAATCTAAACTATTAATATCAAAATAGTTGTTATATTTTAAGTAACATTTAAGATTAAGGTAATATTTTTTTAATCTATTATCGTCTAATAACTTTAACTTTTTACTGCTAAATAGAAAACTAAAAATATTTTTATATATCTTAAATTGTTCAAATCTATTTTAGAGTGAAAAAATTATTTGATCTAAGTCTAAATGATTTTTTAAGATCTTATTATTTTATTATCAACATTCTCATCAAATTATTTTTTTTCTATGAATGATACGTGTATCACAAAATTTAAGTTTTATGCTCATTTTAGATATAATTTCTTCCGAAGAAATCATAGCAGATGCCAATCCATTTTCTTTATATTTTTCAAGAAAAAAAAAGGAAGAAACCTTTTAAATAGGAAAAATAGTTGAAAATTTATAACATTATAAGAGTGATAAAAATTGAGATTTATTAGACACATAATTAGGAAAGTAAGAGAATATGTCTTTTTGTTAATTATTTTCAACTTTTACATTTTTTTTCATGTGAAAATGAGAGAAAATAGATATTTATTAAGTATGAGGGAATAGATAAATATTCTATTAATTATTTGGTTTTTTTATATATTTTTAATATAATTAATTATATTATAATTATTATAAAATTACGAAACTTATTTAAATTTGATACCTAAAGTCCTTCCTTGGATGACTTTACCCAAGGGCCGGCCTTGGATGTAAGCCAAATGTACAATACAATGTAATTGTTGTTGATTTTATTTGCATAAATGTTGTAGATACTAAGCAATGGAAAATACAAGGCTGTACTGCACAGGACCACAGTGGACAAGGAAAAAACGAGGATGTCATGGCCGGTATTCTTGGAACCGCCAGGGGAATTTGTGGTTGGGCCGCTTCCTCAGCTTGCCGACGAACAAAATCCTCCCAAATATAAGGCCAAGAGATTCAAGGACTATAGTTATTGTAAACTGAACAAGCTGCCCCAGTAATAATCAGCCTTTTTTAGTACCCATTAAGTGTATTACTCTATATAACCACTCACTAAAACCAGTAATAAATAAATTGGTATGAGTTTGTATGCCACTACAACTCCTGCAATTTGGTCATCTTCCTGCAGGAGGAATATTTTTTTATGGAAATAAAAATTTCAACTTCAATATATATTATAATGATCCCTTTCATCATCAAATTCTTTTCAATTTCAATTTGCATGGCAATAGTTATTTCACTCTTTCTAAGTATATGTAAATATTATCTGGAGATTGCTTCTTTAGGTACTCTCAACCGATTTTTTTTATACCAATTTAATGATTTGAACTTTGTCACTTAATTTAATGCATGATTTGACATGAAGGTAACTTGTTTTGCAACGTATATAATATTTGGTACCAAAGTTGAGAATTAAGATGGAAAATTGAACGAAAAAAAAAAAAAGAGATGAGAATAAAAATCATGCATAAAATTTTATGTATTTCCAGCTTCTCACCCACATTAATTAGAGAAATAAATAAATAATTTTGCCTCCATGAATCTCATGTTGGAGGAGGCTATTTAAATTTAGATTAAAGTTGATTAAACTCATGTTATTCAAGTTTGCCCGAATTGATACTCTTTGTGTTTTAAATTGAATGTTCATCTCTTTTTTTTTTTAAGACATTTCAAAAAATTATGTCCATTTTTGTTCTTTAAATACCTACGATCTTTTTTTTTTTTTATGTTCCATAATATTATTTGAGTTTTTTTTTTTTACTTTTTAACATTAAAAATAATAGTTTATCAATACTATAAATTTTTTTATATTAAAAGAAGGCTACAAATTTTTTTAAAAGACAGCAAAGTCAAAGTATTTGTTAATATTTTTTTGTAGGAGAGAGAGACTCTTTATACATTATATTTGTTCTATCCTAGTTGCTTTCACTGCTTTTTTTCATATAATTTTTCTGCACTTCCCTACGGCAGTTTGTTGAAGAAGTGATGCGTTTAGAAGAGGTTGTTACACTAAGGAATGCTTTAGTTGGTTTACCAGGTAGCAGTGGCTTATCAACAAAGCAGAGAAAACGCTTCAGTATTGCAGCGGAGCTTGTTGCAAATCCTTCCATTATTTTCATGGATAAGCCTACATTTGGACTTGATGCACGGGCAGCCGCAATTGTGATAAGAACGGTTCGTAATACTGTTGATACTGGAAGGAACTCTGGTGTGCAGTAGTCACCAACCCAGTACTGAAATTTTGGAAGCATTTGATGAGATGATCAGTCTGATTATAACAATGACAATGCAAGGTCTCCTGGAAATAGTCTATCAAAATCTGCGAGTTTGGTCCAAGCTTTCCTCCATATACAACCTGACCTCCTCGTTTCAGAAGCAGCAGCTGCATATGAAAATTAATAGGCAAATTCAGATGAAAAGGCAAAAATTTTTATTATGCACAACTCTGAAAAATAAAATTAAACTATAATCAGACTCACCTCATCACATGCTTTAAAAAGGGTTGGTGAATACTGCACACCACAGTTCCTTCCAGTATCAACAGTATTACGAACCGTTTTCATCACAATTGCCGATGTCCGTGCATCAGGTCCAAATGTAGGCTCATCCGTGAAAATAATGGAAGCATTTGCAACAAGCTCCACTGCAATGGTTAAACGTTTTGTCTGCTCTGTTGATTCGCCATAGCTACCTGGTAAACCAACTAAAGCATTCCTTAGTGTATCAACCTCCACTAAACGCATCACTTCTTCATCAAACTCCTGTAGGGAACTGCAGAAAAATTATATCAAAAATGCAGTGAAAGCTACTAGATTAAAACAAATATAAATGTGCCGAGAGTTATCAGCTCACACGTCTCTGGACTTTGCTAATTTATTTCGGAAGGCGAAGACTGGAGGAAAACCAGAGAGACTCCTCAACTGTAACTTGAGGAGAATTTATATCATTTTGCTCAACATATCCTGAAACTCTGGCAGATGCCTTCTGTTCCTTTGTGTACCCTAATATGTTAATATCCCCTTCAATGTATCCCCTAGTTTTCCTTCCCGCAAGCACATCCATTAAGGTAGTCTTTCCTGCTCCACTTGACCCGACTAATGCTGTAAGAACACCTGGTGAGAATACTCCACTAACATTTGACACGAGCTGCAATCTCCTTTCAGGTACGCCATGTGCACTCATTTCCTGAGATATTCAACCAAAAGAAAACAGGAAAGTGGAAAAAGAAGGTTTTACGTTAGAGAAAGATATCCAAAACTCCAAGAACCAAAAACCACGAGACAAACATACGTTGGGCATATCAACATATAGTGATTGACATAATGAAAAATCATTGCTAATGGTTGAAATGGCAGAATCATTCCCTTCCTTTTACTGTCGCAGCAAAGCAGATGGAACACCTAATTTCAACTCCTCACTTTCAACTGCATAGATAACTGATAATTTTGTGAAGGAACGATCAGATTCATTTAAAAGAGGCACAGATGCCCTAGATGTTTCAAATTAAATTGATGTTACATATATCAAATATGACTAACTATCTTCCCTAACAGAATCTTTTTCTGAGTCATCAGGTGGAATAATTGCCTAGGCTTTTTTGAGAGCTATCATTGAATATCAGAAGGGGTAGTTCGGAAAATCCATTAAACAACTTATGCACCGACCAAAAGAAAAGGCAAGAGAGGTAGAGGTTGCCATTAGTCTCATCTACCGGATGTAGTCTTGTTTGTAAAAAAGTTGTGCTTGTGACAAATCCGACAAATGCAACCTCAAACATGCGTAATACACAGATTTCAAAAGCGAAATACAGTTAGAAAAACTTGAAAAGAAAAAATAATAAAGGATCATAGTACTAAGTTGATGAGTAATAGTAGTCAACAAATGGAGAGAAGATGCAAGTTAAAAGACCTCCTAGGAAATACTCAGCCAATTCTAAACTCTTTATTAAAGAATGAACAAAGCAGAAGAATTTTTTGTAGCAGGTTATTTGCTCCGCTTCCTGGATAAATAAAATGCCCATTTATCCAAAAACAAAAGAACAAGGCAGAAGTAACAGACTAACAGTTCATCATATATTATCCAATCATAGATGGTTATATTGGTATACACATTGTCAAGTAAAATTCAGAGGTAATCATATATAACAATCACAGATGTGGCAAGCCAAGGCATACCTGGCATGTCCTGAAAATGCAAAGAAAACTATGCCTGCTAATTAGTAGTTTTTCTCGTGCAAAGCACGTTCTTAAAAGATCCCATTTTGATGCAGCAAATCTTTTTTCGGACAGAGCTGGAGGATGACTCCGGGATTTATCACATGGAACACTAAGTGTTGACTCTAGAGAGTTTCAAATCTGAAATTTTTAATTGCGTTGGCCATTTCTGAAACAGGAATGAATAGGTATGGCTTTGAAGGATCAGCCCAGTATTGAGCTTGATCCTATCCAGAGGTCACCTGGAAACTGTAACTAGTTATGCAAGTACCTAAAAAAGAACTAACTATAGAAGTAACAGTGAGGAAAATAAATACCTCTCGAAGAAAATCTGCAATACCCTCATGCGGTGGCAATTTGAATCCTAATGATTCAAAGAATTCCAAAAGTTCTACTCGAGGGCCCTGATACACCATATATCCTTCTGATAATAGCACTAGATCATCAAATAGCTCAAATGTCTCAGGGGCGGGCTGTAGATCAAGAACCATGAGTACAGTTCCTTCCATTAGATGAACAAAATTGTGCACATAGTCTACAATTTGGAATGTGGTAGAGCTATCAAGTCCAGTAGATATTTCATTCATGAAAAGAGTTTTTCTCGGCCCAACAACCATCTCTCCTGCATAAGGATAGTGCTGACTGTTACAACTTGACGGGGACTATCACAGAATGGAGATTGGATCATAAAAATCAATCAACCTTTAAACTCTCTAAATGAAAGTTCAAAATGAATGATAAGCCTCAATAAAGCATTTTATTTTTGTAGAACTAATTTATATTGCATTAAAAACCTTAACCAATTAGTTAACTGTCCTCAACCAACCGTCCTCCTACAGTGCACATGTTTGCGGTGTGAGAATAACCTATAGAGAATGGAAATTTCACCATTATACATCAAATCTTCCCATGAAGCCGTCTTAGAACAAATGCAAGGTATAATGGATTCCATCAATAATAATTGGTATGAATTCCAATTATAATAAAACTATAAGAAAATTAGTAAAATCCTCATCTGTCTAAGGACATTAAGATTTGAAACGCAACGCCCTAGCTGCAGTGGTGGACGGTGTAAGTGATAAGAATCTGACGGTTAAATCAGGAAAGGAGTAAACACTGAAGAATAAATGCACAGGTGACCTTCATGAAAGCATCAATCTCTGGGACTGGACGTATCTTCCTTTCTTTTTCTAAATTCGCTAAATCTTCCATATGCTCTGCAAGCATATATATATATAAGAAGTGCAGGAGAAAAGTAGTCAACTGAAACAGAAGTTAGAAAGGTTAACAAGGTTTTAACTTATAAGAAAAAGAAGGCGAGGAGGTGAAGTTTATAACAAGGTTAACTACCAAAGCTTGGGACACAAGGATATACACAAAAATTCTCCCTCTTTGCATGCAAAAAACAGGGGAAAACCGACCTGGGTTCCTTACAGTGCCTTTGACAGTGTAACCTTTTTCAAGAAGAAGCTTGACAATCCAGGAAGCGATGAAGCCACCAGCACCGGTGACACAGACGGTTTGGCTAGAAGGGGAAGAGCTGTCAACTGGCATATTTGGTTTGGTTTTATGTGAAAAGATTTGTGAACGTGGCCTTTTTTTTTTTTTCTGTTCGGTGCTTTGTTTTGTATTTGTTTTTTTTTTTTTTTTTGTATTTGTTTGGCATATTCTCTTTTTACAGTTTTTCTCTCTTTATTTGTTACTTTTGGCTAGTATCAATCACTACCTCCATCTCTACCTTCTTTTTTCTTTTTTTGTTTTTGTATGTAAAGCCCAATGGCAACAAAATTTAACAAAAATTTTAAAATAAAATCACTTCTTTAATGAAATGATAAACTGAATAGAATATTTGAAGCACATGTGAGAGTAGATTTAACTTCATAAACAATAGATTATAAATCTAACTTCAACCAAGTTTTTGTGAGATCAATTTTAAATTTAAAGCATTTTCAAGTAAAATTTTATAAGATTTGAGTTATTATTTTTAGCAAAATATTGTAAATTTATTAAATTTTTGTAATTGTGTTGAAAATTCACTATATGGTGGGGATATCTTGGTGCTAATAATTTTGAATTGTAGTCATAGTAATGCGTGGAGATCTAAGGAGGGAGAGATCAAATTGCGAGAGATGAAGAAAGAAACAATTATGCTATTCGACACCAACAAAAAAAGAACGAGAAGAAGAGAAAGAATAAGGAGAAAAAGAAAACAATTAAAAAATTATGCCTAATTTAATTAGATTATCATTACTTAATTTTTTTTAGATTTCTGTCTTTTCATTTCAAAATTATAAATTTTTATGAATTGTTAATATAAAATAATCTTAAATAATTTAATTCTTTCTTTTAATTTTTCTTTTTTATTATTATGTGTCTCTTTTTTATTTTTTAAGTCATCATTATTCAATTAAATTAGATTATGATATTCTTTGTATTTTTTTATTTTTCAATTATTCGAAGATGATAATGACTTTTCATATATATATATATATAAATAATTTTTCACTAATGATTTTTTTAAAGTTAATTTTTGACTAATGATAATGAATATTCAAGGGCAACTGTGCATTGAAAAATAAGAAGGGTCAAAGTAACAATAAAAAAAAAACAAGAAAAGAAGAAATTATCCCAATTTTAATAAATTCAAATCTATATTTTTATTAATAATTCGTTCAATGAAAATTAATAATGATATTAAATTCTCGTCAATAATTTCAATTATATGGTATTTTTATCAATGATGTGACATCGATTTGATTAACACAAAAAAAACTTTTATTTTTAATAAAAATAGTAAAATGTTGTTATTTTAAAATTTAAAATGATATTTAAATATCTTGATATTTTGCAATGTAATGTGATTATAAGTAATTTAATTACAAATAATGCGATTATTAAAATGTGGTGGTTTACGAATACTTTGTTAGAAATGTAATGTCAAATTATAGAATTATCTATATTTATTAAAATTCAAGTTTAATATATTTATATTTTTTATTATTAATTTTTATATAATATCAACTTTTAATATATTTTTAATGTCATATATTTTATTTTTATTTATTATTATAATTTTATATATTTTATTTTTATTTTTAATATAATTTCTTATATTATATATTTTATTTTAATTTTTTTAAATTAATAATTATCATCTACTATCTACCAAATAATAGTTATTGAGAACAAACCTCAAAATCTTTATAAAAAAATAAATTATAATATTGTAAAATATTTTTAATAAAATAATAAAGTTAAAAGGTAAAAATATCTTTAATAACATTGTAGAAAGCAATCTGATTACATTAATTTTAAATTGTAATTATATTACATCTATTGACTATAATGTAATCTTACATTACAATGATTTATTACAAAACAAATTAACATTATACTATAATTTAATTGAATACATTGCACGAAACGTGCTTTCACCTTCCTCGTATCAAACGTTACTTTATTTTTATTATTATTATTAAAAACTATAATTTTTGTAAATTGATATGCATAATGTGCATTAGCCATCTAAATTAAAGTGAGTAATGATCTAAAGTTAGTCATAAAACATTTTGGACAAATGGATTTAGATATTTATAGTTTGATAGGTGATAGACTAAAGACAAGTAAGTCTATAGGGATGAGATTTTATGGATTTATCCAATATAATTATTTAAAAATTATATACGATATAAGTTAAATATTTATAAATTATACTACTTGAATTCATAAAAAAAACTTACGTTTTGAAGGTCTTAAGAATCAAATTAAAAAGTTATTTGTGCTAATTGTTAATTTATACAAAACAATAAATAAGAAACAAAAAAAAAATATCAATAACACTTAATAAAAGGTTAAAATTTTAAAAGTAAAATCAAATTATAAACTAATGATCGAATGATGACGTTGATATTAATAAATTTGAAATATTACATATGATTATCATTTTCATTTTTGTTATGTTGTTGCTTAATAATATTTATTCATTCTAAATTGAATATTAATTTTTTTTCTTTTTAAACACTTATCAAGCTTTATTTTTTGAACACGTAAACCTTTTTTTTTAAAATTCACGTTAATTTGTTATATTTTAAACTTGGCTTTAAAATCTATAGTTTGTCACTATTATAATAATTTTTTATAAATATAAAAAATACCATGTCAAAATAATTTCTTAATCTCTGTATCAAATCAAATATAAATAAATATATAATTTTTTTGATCCCAAATAAATATATAATTTGAATACATAAAAAATCTATATATTATTATGTTTTCCAGTTTATTACATGAAAGAGCTTAAGGAATGCTCATGAACCAAAATATATTAGAAATATCAAGCCCGTCGTTCCTCTTGGCGGAACCCCATCGCCTGTCACTTCCCCTTCATCAATTGCCTCCTATATAACTTATAAGAGCAGTCTATTGCATCCCCAAGATTATAATTATTTTTCTGAAAAGAAAATTCAAAAGCTCAAAAATCAAAAGTCAAAAGTCAAAAGTCAAAATTATCTACCTCCTTTGATCTTTCCTTCCATCGCCAGAGAACTGAGACAAACAGAGAGTGAAGGAACAACACATCCGCCCTCCCCCACTTTCAAAATTTTTTATTTATTTTCAGCAATTGAGAATTGAAAATGTGTGGGATATTTGCTTATTTGAATTACAACGTGAACAGAGAAAGAAGGTACATTCTTCAGGTTCTCTTCAATGGCCTTCGTCGTCTCGAGTACAGAGGCTACGATTCCGCTGGAATTTCCATCGACAACGACGTCGCATTTTCTCGCGATCCGAACACCCCTCAATCATCCTCCAACCCCTCTCTCTTCCCTTCCCCACTTGTTTTTCGCCAGGAAGGAAACATCGAGTCCCTCGTCAAATCCGTCTACGAAGGTAAGTAACTTATTACCTTTTAAATTTCTCTTTCAAATTTCGGAGTTTTCTGATTGTTTTGTTCGGTCGCTGAGAAAAGGAAAGAAAGAACGGGAGAGAGCATGGGTTCCTATCCGGGTCGGGTTGTGCCGACAACCTGGTTTTATATGTTCTTACATCGGGTTATAAATTTGTTTGTATGGACCGGGTCGGGTCGAAGTGGGACCTATCGCACCAGGGGCGGTGGTTCTAGTAGTAGTAACTTAAAAGAAAAGTAAAGGGCAATGTTGGGCCTCATTGCTTATTAAATTTTATGCATCCTTTTCTTCTTTTTTTTTATCACTAATATATATATATATATATATATATATTCTTAAAATGAAATTCTTACTCTTTTTTAGATTTCCCTTTTAATTTTCATATTTGCTTTTTATAAGAAGTTATTATAAAGTATAAATAAATTGTACAAGGTAAAATAATAAAAGATGAAATAAATGACTATTTAACATAAATAATTATTTATCATCTTTTACTTATTATCCACTAAATTTCAATTTTAAGTTTGATTTTTTTCATTTTGTTATTTGTTTTTACATCCAAATTCTCTTCTTAGCCGGTAAAAGGAACAACCAAAGGAGCAATTGAGATCAATTGAAGTAATTAAAATAAGATATGAGCTTTGCTTGCGTGAATTTTTCTTAATCTGTTGACACCCCAAACTGGAATGGACCCATAATTTTCTAGTCGTGGTTGATTGAGTTAGGCTTATTTTTTCTATAGCTTTGGTTACCAAGTAGACCGCTACTTAAATTCTTTTCTGATAACCAAAAATAAAAAATTAAGAAAAGAAAAAGAAAACTGGAGAATACTTGTGGTACTCATTTGTTGGTTTCCTTTCTGTTTTAGAAACTTTTAAATATTGATACAGTGATACTGTCCTTATTTTAAACAGGGATTACTTTGCTCATGTTTGTTCATGCAAGATTATTGATTGCTATATGATGTGTTTTTTCTCTTTCTCTCCATCATGTGAACACTTAAAGATTGATTTTGATAGCTGCTAATGCAATCTCGGGATCAAGAAATATGGAAACTCTGTCAGAATGCTGTTTGTTATTCAAATTATACAAATTGACTTTGAAGAATTGTGAATAGTCAATTGGTGATGTACTTTTGGAATTGGCTTCCCCAACCCTTCATATTTTATTCTTTTTGTCCCTCTTGAGGGAAATAGTTAATTCCATTTCTTTGTCCAATGAACTTTTGTGGGTTTAAATCTCAAATTTTAAATTCCCATTTTTATAATTGAATCACACATATGTACGTACGTACATACATATGTGACAAGTTTAAAATAATGGAGGTCAAAATTTAAAATTTTTTATCAACAAAAGTCAATATGTGACAAGTTTATTGGTTCAGATGGAGTATCTATATAATATAGTCATTTGATTTTTTTGTTCTTTTTCTCTACCTTTTTCTTTCCTAGGGGTGAAGGTGGAACTGATCTGTAATGTAAAGCAATGAACTTCTGTAATGTGGGCTTTCATTATGCTTTTAAATTGATTAAATATATTGCGAAGGAAAATGGTACAATGTTTTTAATTTTATTTTAATAATTCTTGGACCATGGTGTACTCTCATCTCAGCAGCAACCTATCTTAAAATGGAAGCATATGACTTGTTTATTGAGAGTGAATCAAAATGTTTTGTAATTGTTTCCCACATTTTAATGATCACTTCATATGAGTGGAATTAATTTTGAGTTACAAAGCTGTAGTGCTCTCATGTTCTTTGTCTATCGTAAATTTGTATTTAAAAAACAACTTGTTTGCTTGTTTATCCCCAGTGGCATCGTTTTGTTTTTAGTTCTGTTCTTCAGTTATGTTGCCACAGGCTATAGATTGTATTAATGGTGGTTTTGGTACTTCCAGAGGTAGCTGCAACAGAGTTGAATTTGGAGGAATCCTTTTCCATCCATGCTGGGATAGCACACACCCGGTGGGCTACCCATGGGGAGCCTGCTCCAAGGAATAGTCATCCGCAGACTTCTGGTTCTGGAAATGACTTCTTGGTTGTTCACAATGGTGTTATCACTAATTATGAGGTTTTGCTTAAAATTTCAATGACATTGTTCTCATTTTATTACGTAAACAAGCTTAATAGCATTCTTGATGGATATGCAACAAAGGTTCTTATATTGTGATTGTTGTTTATTTAACATTTTGTTTTAGAAGATGAAATAGTTAATTACATGTGTAAAAGGTAAGCGACTGATTTTTAGATTGATAACTCTATTGATGGTTGTATGAATCACTAGATCTCATTCTTCTTCTTCTCTGTCTTCTCCCTCTATTCTCTGCTCTCCCTTCTTTTTTTCAGCACCATTTGTACAGAATAAACTATGTTGAACAATGTGACTAAGTAGTTTAAATTCTTCAAGAATAGTCACATGCACATATGAATTAGAAAGACATAAGCTCAGAAGCTAGCGCAGTTAGGCAAAATTTAACTGGTGGATTTTGCTCCATTTTTGCTCTTGTGCCTGTTTCCACATTCATTTTCTTATTGAGTATTTGAAAGGTGGTGAAACTCTTGTGTCTTGTAAGGGAGTGGAGCCATGAGTTGAATATGGAATATTTATTTTCTTTTTTCTCTTCTGCTGTTTATGTTTTCAGGCGGTTTGGATGTGCTGTTCTCTTCCATAGTTGCTTACATTTGAGCATTAATGTATTTGTTTAACCTCTTTATGTCTCACTTCTTGTATATTAGTAATTCTCCTTATGACATCTGTGATGTTATTTTGGTTGTTTACTTATTTGAATTAGCAAAAAGGTGAATTGTTCGCTTTCTTAAGTTTTAGATTCTCAGAACAAGAGAAAGTTTCTTCAGCAATTTTTTTTAAATGATAACGTTAGAATATATGGCCATCTTATTAATTATCTTATTAATTATAATAGCTGTTGCATCAGAGTTCTGGATGAATAAGCAGTTTGGGTCTGGTGTCGCAGTTGCCAAGGTTGTGTTACTGATTGAAATCATGGTGCCAGTTTCAGTATAAGTAGTGAAATGGTTGCAATGATAAAAACATAGTTGCAATTTTGACCTATTCTTTGAATTTTGTGACTATTTTGGTTGTGGCATTGGCATATATCATTGGTGTTTCCCTATTGTGGAGACAATGGTGATGGCTGTGAGCAAGTAATTGTGGTGTTGTACTATGAACTGCAGTTGAATTGGTGGTTGGATGGTGATGGTGATTTTTTGATGAAAATGCAGGTCCGAGATTGCGAATTTTTATAGGGGCTGATTTCAGAGGTGAATAAATGTCTCCTCCTGCATATTAATCTAGTGTCTGGAGAAAACACACAAAACTCTGTAGTGCATAACAGTTCAAATATCAACTTGTATTGGAAAGCTAACCATGTTGACAAGCTGGTTTGGCTACAAAATTTAGTAAAACTGACAAACCAACAATTAGATTCAACCAGATAGCCCTTAGAGAGAGTGTACTACCGTCTAGCACACCATATTTTGAATAGCTAAGAGAGAGAGAGAAAGAGATTTTCTTTGGTGTTTCTTCAACTCTCTTCAACTGCTTTGAAGGCCTTTATGTTGGGAGTCGAACATGCTGCTCAGATTTGACAATTGGAATGGGGTTTTGTGTGTAAGAAGACAATAACTTTGTCTGCAGATACGTTATGTAGTTAGAAAACTCCCATGCTTCATCTGCTAATGGCCTTATAGAAATTTGTCTGCAACTTTTATACATGTCATATATTTCGTCACAGCAATGGCTTACTCTTCCTGTTATTGTCAAATGATTTTTTCCATTATTTGTGCCACTGCATTTCATCATAATCTTTCCTTTATTTAACAGTTTTCACTCAAAATTTTGATGCATGGAAGTATCTCCATAGTGAGCTGATTTTGAGATATATTTACATTGTCAGGTCTTGAAAGAGACCCTGGTTCGACATGGATTCACTTTTGAATCTGAAACAGACACGGAAGTAATACCAAAGCTTGCCAAATTTGTTTTTGACAAAGCAAATGAAGAAGGTAAATTTATTTCTGAACTAATCGATGTAATACTACAAAATTTGATTATGGTTTACAGCCTTGCGATTCATGCAAATGCATAATACCATTGGTTTTGCACTTCATGCTGAGTCCTAATAGTTGGTTACATTGCACTTCTTTTGTGCCTTGTGCCTTGGGCAATGTGAGGGACCTAGCATGTAGTGCGCACATTGAGCCTTTGGATGTGATATGCAGTAGCAAATTCAGTGTTCTTTACCCTGTTTCTACTGCTATGCTGGCATGTAAAGCAATGACAATAATGGTGTGGCATACGTGACTTAGGTAGTGTTGCAGCTACTTGGATGTGCTCTTAATCTGCATGAAATGGACCTGTAGTTAATCTGCTGGCGCATATCCCTGAATCTAAGTATTGATATATTTCAGTTTAGGAGTTCTGGAAACTTCTATATGAAACTAGATCTTTTGTCTTTTGCTGCACATTAGGCAAGCTAAGATGCATTGAAATTCATAATGGCATGGAAGAGATTGTTGGAAACTTCGCTTGTGCATAGTTGAAGGAAGTGAATATAATTGGGGCATGGGATATATGTTATTCAAACATATATGATATTTACTGTGTTGTACAGTTATAGAACAACAGCCACAAAAGGACAAAGCAACATTGAAACAATACAACAAGAAAGAAACCCAATCTAGGTTATGTTGCTGATAAGGTTGTGGCAGACTTTGCATGAGATGTCATGAGCATTCTAGGCAGTATTCAATTACCCTTGTCCTCTTCTTCCAATTCTCCATACTGCTGAAGCTTCTCTGAGTGGTTTGTTTGGTTCTCAATATGCAGTCTTTTGCCTAAACTCTTCCTTGAGAATGAGTACCCATTTTAGTGGACTTAAGTGGCCTTTTTCTTTTAAATTGCATTGGCCCAACTTGATGAGTCACTCCCAATTACTTATTTGCAGATTTGTGGACTTGTTGACCACTACTTTAGGGTCTGTTTAAGTAGCCAATATGTGGTCTGTATAAAGTTTCTTTCCTCCTTATGTGACTGTCAATGTTTGATAACCTGTTTGCATGACCATCATGTCTCTGTCTCACAATAAGCCTCCTTGCAGTTTTAAATTTGCGATATTTAATTTGGTTCTTAACAGCCTCTGAAATTTGTATAATATTTAGTTTAAATTGTGCGGTTGAAACACTGACCCAACTGTCAAGCCAATGACCTGGTGACCTGTTACCTTCACTGGACAGGGTATGTACGTGGGGCTTTAACCCTGTATTGCCTTTTGCCTTCATTATTGTCCAAGACATAGGTTCTTTGCAACTGGTCTCATATCTTTCTAAAAATGGTTTTTCTTCAAATATGTTTTAGGACACATATTTTAAATCAAATGCACTTAGAGTGGTTATTTTTTCTTCTGCAGGTGACGACGCTGTCACATTTAGTCAAGTAGTGCTTGAGGTTATGAGGCATCTTGAGGGAGCTTATGCTCTCATTTTCAAAAGTCGGCATTATCCAAATGAGCTTATTGCTTGCAAACGTGGTAGTCCATTGCTCTTAGGTGTCAAAGTAAGTATGCTCTTTAACCAAGCTTCTTATATCATTGATTTCTACACCAGAGAATTCATTTTATAAATGCTTTTGGGTATCGAGTTTTTTAGTAGGTGGTGTTTTTTGCTTTGAGTTAGCCACTACTCTATTAAGATCTTCAGATTCAGTTTGTTTGTTCATTTGCTTTGTTTTGT
The DNA here is from genome assembly GCF_053813885.1 of Theobroma cacao. Classification (NCBI taxonomy): domain Eukaryota; kingdom Viridiplantae; phylum Streptophyta; class Magnoliopsida; order Malvales; family Malvaceae; genus Theobroma; species Theobroma cacao. The sequence goes on from NC_142643.1 coordinate 38,150,987, forward strand.
TTTGTTTTGGTTTGGTTTTTTCTTTTTCTTTTTGCAGACGTTTGTTGTGTAATTCTTCTTTTTACTTGTTTCTTGATTTTCTTGTAATTTGGCTTCATATAGTATTGTTGTCTTATCAAAAATAATTGCTTTAGTTCAAGCCTTCAAGCATTGTCAAATATACTGCGTTTGAGAATTCATTATCGCTCTTAGGACATAGAACAAGAACTCAGGTTAGTGTCGAAGTTATGAGTGGCAAGTGTTATGGATTCTCTTTGTGCTACATCAAGGTAAATGATTGCATGTCTTCTTAAAAGTGTTTGTAAAACTTGTAAAGATTTCTAAACAACTACTATGGGGATATGCATTTTGATCATCAAGGATGAAAAAGGAAAAAAAGTCAGGCTTTGTTTGGTTATTACTTCTTTCTTTTTCTTTCTGCTACTTCTTCTTCTTCTTCTTCTTTTTTTTTTTTTTTGTAGAAGCAAAATCCAAATTGTGCTTTTGGATATAAAAGCAAAAAATATTTTATAGAGAATCTTCCTACATTAAAACAGAGTTGGAGAGAAGAAAGAAAAGCTAGAGAGAGAGGTGGTGACAGAGGTAGAGAGAGAAGGCGGAGAGCTAAGTGATTGAAGGATGGTTTAAGGCCGGTGATGCCAAATAGCAAAGGAGAGGAAGAGAGGCAGAGAAACAAAGGGAGGAAAGAGGAGAAAGAAAGTGGCAGGTGGGGATTAGTCTCATATCTTTGCTTCAAACTCATGTTAGTAATTAGCATGGGGCTACCCTAGCTCCCATTGGCATAGCTATGTGGGCTACCCTAGTGCTCCCATTGGCATAGCTATATGTAGCAAAGGGCCAGATTTGGTGCCTCAACTGACTGGCCCTTCACTGACTGAGAAAGGAAGGAAAAAAATAAAATAAAAAAGAAAGAGGAAGGACAACTATTTTGATAACATCTACTATTAAAATAGTAGTAATATTCATTAATATTACTATCACAAATTTAAATGATAAAAAGGAAAAAAAAAAAAGAGAAGAAAGGAAAAAAAAAAAACAACAAAGAAGATGGAAAAAGAAAAAAAGAAGAAGAGAAAATGGAATGACAAATATCTTCTATTGTAAGTTCAATTCCAATGACAATGATATTAGTAATAATATTAAACCCAAATGACAAAACAAAATTTAAAAAAAAAAAAAAATCTAAATGAAAGTAAAGTACCAAAAAAACAGGGAAAAGAAAAGAGAGAAGAGAAAGGTAAAAAGAAAAAGGGGAAAAATATTTTCTTAAATTAATTGATATGAATAAAAGACTCGTACTTTTAATTAAGATGGATTTTGAATACTCAAATAAATATATTTATAAATTCATGGATTTGTTATGGATTATTTAAGTAAACTTTCAATCATTAGTGATTATTTAAGCTAAAATTATTTGTTAATATGCTGATTTTATTACTAAATTAATGGTTGATAGAAGTATTACTTATTTAAAATATGGTTTTAATGTATAAAGAAAAAGAAACCATTTTTATCTTTAAATGTATTTAAGATGTGAGAATTATCTTCTTCTTCCAGGTCTTCAAAAGAAGAAAAATATTCCTTATGCAATTTTTTACAAGACAAAATTTGCAGTAATCCCTATTCAAGATGACAGTTGAAGTTTTCTCTCATTAAATCATATCTTTGCATACGAGCACATGTAGGTTTCCTCTTTACATATCCAGACTATCTCAAACAAGTTTCTCATTTTGTCCTCAATTGATGCAACCCCCACATTTTCCTTTATGCATTTTTTCCTAATTTTATATTTCATTGTGTGTCCATACATGTAGCACAGCATACTCATATCTGCCATGCTCATTCTTAACATATTTTGCTTTTTAGTTGCCCAACAATTAGTTTCATAGGGCATTGCTGTCTTATCACTCATGTAAATTGCCCTTAGTCTTCAGTAGAATTTTATGATCTCGCAAAAGAAAATAGAGAACAGACAAAATTTGAAGTTAAAAGGGCCATTTTTACGAATAGACATAATATACAAAAAAACCATTAAACTATTCAAGAAAATTTAAATAAGCCCTTATACTTTTATTTTAAGCCAAATAAGCTGTTGTATTTTTTATTTTTAATCAAATAAGCCTTTATGACTAATGATTGACATAGTCAAAATATCATTGGTTATTTTATGTCATGTGACGCAAAAATATCATTGGTTATTTTATGTCATGTGACGCTGACATGGTATGTTAAAATATCATAATTAATTATAATGTGGCATATTGGCGTATCATAATTGATGAGGAGATGACATACTAATTTTCATGATAATATGATCATGTGGCATTTTTTACCCTCCACATCATTGTCATATCAGTGCCATGTGAATATAAAATGACAGGTGGCATTTATACTAAATACAATTAGTCAATCATTAATAATAAGGGCTTATTTGATCTAAAATAAAAGTAAGGAGGCTTAATTGAACACAATAAAAAATAAGGGCTTATTCAAATATTCTTGAATAGTTTAGGGGCTTATTTAAGCATTATGCCTTTCGAATAATGCGGTGTTCAAGCACTTAAGATAGCAGGTATCTTTATCTTTGGGCTAGACCAATTGAATGTTCCATCTAAAAAGAAGTTTGAAGGAATAGATTTTATGCTATCTATTGATAGTCTTCTAATCCGACTTTCTGACTGTAGGAACAGATTTTATTTGTCAATGCGATCCAACCTTACTGACTGCAGGAACAGATTTTATGTGTCAATGCACAACAAATTGGTACAAGCAGCATGTGGAAGTATAATTGCTTTTGACTTTTTCTCAATCAAATACATATATATAAAAGCTAATAATGTTGCAAATAGATTTTGGAATTCTATCATTCTTGATAAAGAGTTGGTTGACAAGAACAAGAGGTGTCTGCTTATACAGTGCAATTTCTGCTCGGCACCCTTCTCTAATTAAGTATAAACTGTCGAAGACAAAAAACACAAAATCTTGTTGTAGTGGAAGTCCTTATAAAGTCTGTTCTTGCTCGTTTGGCCATTTACTGTTTGTGTTTTTACTGGGTTATAATTTTGTGCATTAAATCATACTAGGTTACAGATTCAGTGCATGAAATTTCTTGTGTCTTTTTGTTATATAGTATTTTATATCTGTCAGGTTGGTGCCTTGCTCTTTTTTTTTTTTGGTCATTTAAGAAATTGCTTTCTCTCAGGAATTAAATGAAGGTGTGTGCAATGCATCGGCATTTCATGATGCTAAGTTTCTGTCAAAGAATGGCAATCCTAAGGAACTTTTTCTATCAAGTGATGCGAATGCTCTTATTGAACACACAAAGAAAGTTCTGGTTATCGAGGATGGGGAAGTAGTTCATCTCAAGGTGCATATTCATCAGTTGGATAATTTTGCAAGTCATCCTTTGTTCTTGTTGCCTTTCTATACTTGATATATGTCTTAAAAACACTTCTGGTTCTACTCTACCATTATATCTATGTGCATCTTGTTTTTTTGTTGTCATTTTATCCCTCCTTTTTCATCTCTTTCTATCCTTCCCTTTTTATATAACATGTAGACCTTCCTAGAATTAAATGCTACGTAGAATCTGATGGATAATTTTACCGTATAAGCTTCTTGTGATGCTTATTAAAATCCGAGATATATAGAATATGGTTGTGAACCTATTTTAGGAGACATTTATTTTGTTTTTCTTTTTCTTTTAACTTAAAAGGCACATTGGAGTTTCCAATGGAATAGTATTTGCACTAAAGCATCTGTGACAATTGTGTTGGTTTAAAGTTTTAAAATTGTGTTGGTTCAAGACCAACCAAATCACTAAGGGGCTTTCTTATGAGTAATCTTAATAGGAATGTTATGTTATGATTTCATTTTGGTTTCGACATTGAGGTGACTGTTACTCATTAGGAATAGAAGGACAAAAAAACATCCAGCTTAAGATATTTCCAGTGAGTCAATGACATGTAGCTTTGAGCTCCTTAGATCCACCTGCCAATTATCATTCTGTCTCATAGATGATTAACCTAGATGTCAATAAGGTTATATAATGATGTCCTAACTAATGTTTTTTCCCTCGTGGGATTTCTTTTGTTTTTGGATGTTTTGGAACCATTTGAGCAGCTGGTTTGCCGACAAAGTGGTGGCATTTGGTATTGATAATTGCAACATTATGCTGTTATGGTTGGATGGTTGTCATTCCCAGGGTTATGAGTTTAAGGACCAGTCTCAATGCAATCTTTTGTAGCCTTTGTAGATTGCCAATTTTGGAATGCAAAGAATCACAGACTGTCTAGTCTTCTTTCTAGTGATGTCTCAATAACATCTTTAAGAATGAAATTGATATCATGGAATGACATTTTACTTTGATTTCATTTTATTCCCTGGATTAGGAATATTTAAGTATGTTTACACCACATTTTTCTGGAGTAAACATGCATTTTGTGGCTCTTTTCCCCCTCTGTTTTACTAATATCTTCCCTAACTCGCAGTCATACCGTTACTACAACTGTCTTGAAAAATTAAACCATGTAATTCTTGAGCTCACTCTTGCTCATGGTGCATAGAATCATAGTCAACTCATGATATATCTACCTCTTTACTTTCTGCATTGATTAGTCTTTTAATAGTGGTCGATCAAATCGTTTTTCCTTTCCTGCATGTTGCTTGGATGCATTTTTTTCACGAATCAACTGGTTTCTTCAGGAAGGGGGTGTATCAATCCTAAAATTTGATAATGAAAAAGGAAGAAATGGTGGTAGTCTTTCTAGGCCTGCATCAGTGCAACGTGCATTATCTATTCTTGAGATGGAGGTTGAGCAAATAAATAAGGGAAAATATGAGCATTATATGCAGAAAGAAATTCATGAACAGCCAGAATCTTTAACAACTACAATGAGAGGGAGGCTTATACGTGGAGGTTCCTGTAAAGCTAAGACTGTTCTTTTGGGTGGATTGAAGGATCACCTTAAAACAATTAGGCGTAGCCGAAGGATTGTGTTTATTGGTTGCGGTACAAGCTACAATGCTGCTCTAGCTGCTAGACCCATCTTGGAAGAACTCTCTGGTGAGTGCCATTTGTCTGGAAACAAAATTTGTGCACATCTTAAAATTTGTTTTCTTCATTTTTAACTTATTTGGTTGATTTATGTGGAAAATAGGGGTGCCTGTTACAATGGAAATTGCTAGTGATCTATTGGATCGGCAAGGTCCTATATACAGAGAGGATACAGCAGTTTTTGTCAGTCAATCTGGTGAAACGGCTGATACATTGCATGCCCTAGAATATGCTCTGGAAAATGGTGCATTATGTGTTGGCATAACAAATACTGTTGGTAGTGTAATAGCACGGAAGACACACTGTGGGGTTCATATAAATGCTGGATGTGAGATTGGTGTTGCAAGTACCAAGGTAAGTGCATTGATCAATACATCTTTATGTAATTTTGTTTTATAGGTAAAAAATTTTCTGCTGTTATTAATAGGCATATACAAGTCAAATAGTAGTGATGGCCATTTTAGCTCTGGCAATTGGAGGTGACACAATTTCTAATCAAGAGAGAAGGGAGGCTATAATAGATGGTCTATTTGACCTGCCAAGTGAGTCTCAATTGTTGCCCCCTCTTATTTCTTTCCTTTTGTTGTTTATTTTAAAAGATTTTCCCCTTTGCATTTCGTTTTTGTAGCTGAACTAATTTTCTGTGTTGTGATCCACTTTTACAGACAAAATCAGGGACGTGTTGAAGCTTGACCAGGAAATGAAGGATCTTGCAAAGTTATTGATTGCTGAGCAGTCACTTCTTGTCTTTGGGAGAGGATACAACTATGCAACTGCTTTGGAAGGTGCTTTAAAAGTGAAGGAAGTGGCTCTTATGCACAGTGAAGGGATACTTGCTGGTGAAATGAAACATGGTCCCTTAGCATTAGTTGATGAAAATCTTCCAATTGTTGTGATTGCTACCCGTGATGCTTGCTTCAGGTTGGTTTGGTTGTAGTTTGGGGGATATTCTTTTATTTTATTACTTTCCATTGTTTGGCACTAAAATCTTCAAATTGCTAACAGCAAGCAGCAGTCAGTTATTCAGCAACTTCATGCCCGCAAAGGTCGCTTAATAGTAATGTGTTCAAAAGGGGATGCTGCATCAGTGTGTTCTGGAGGAGCCTGTCGAGTAATTGAAGTTTCCTACGTTGAGGACTGTCTTCAACCTGTGGTTAATGTAGTTCCATTACAGGTATTGTTCTCATATATTTATTTAAGTTTGCTTTTTATTGTGAAGCTAGCAATTTACCTGATTCTATGTACAATGTCATACTTGAATAATGGGCATTATGCATTCTGTAAGTGACAAGACAAATTCATTCCTTATGCATTCTGTAAGTGACAAGACAAATTCATTCCTTATGCTCTGATAAATATTATATGATTGCTCAATGGCGTGTGTCCTAGCTATTGCAAATATAAAATGCTGAAAGCCTTGCATAGATGACTCAGTCCTCTGCACAAGTTTTAATATGTCTAAATGCTCTATATGCCACATACTTGGAGTTCATTGCAAAGTTTTATCCACATGATAGGAACGTGGATGAGAGATGCTAATCCAAAATTCTTCTTTAACCTTCTGGGCTTTTATTTGGTTATAGTTTTTACCAAACTCCTGTGTCTCAAGACATTGTTACAAAAATTTGTGACTCTGTTAAGCTAATGAACCATAAGCTTTAATTTGCTTTTTGGGTGCAGTTACTGGCATATCACCTCACTGTTCTAAGGGGATACAACGTTGACCAGCCTCGGAATCTTGCAAAGAGCGTGACCACACAGTGAGGAATGTCTACTGATGAACTCCCATTCACGTTCCTCTGTAAATTATTAGAGTGGACACAGTATGCATTCTTTTACCTCCTTTTGTTTTTCCTTCTTGAGATTATTTGCAAGATGAATGGGGTATAATTGAATGAAAGCAAAGACGGTTGTATGCTGATACTCTGATATGATGAACAAAATGACAATCTTATGTACTTGGGGGAGATAAATAAATACAAAAGAAAATTGCATTGCATTCTGGGACATCCCTATATGGAGTAAAGTAGGAAGAAATGCCTGGACTTAGATATAGCATCATGGAATACTGTGACATGAGGCTCGGTGGAGGAGATTGAACTATATTTTACATCTTGGTGGTTGTGGTGTTTGTTGAACCAAGAACAAAATCACAACCTTTCAGTGGCAAAATCAAATGCATGTGCAAGTATGTATAGGCACAACTTGAAATCAATATTCAAATTCCTTTGTCAGCACACTTAGAATTTGTTAATGATTGGTAGTGTCGATCTTCTGTCGGAGCTAGGAATGATTTCAAAATGTTTGTTGAAAATAACATATTTTTGTTTCTTTTAGGAAAATAAAAAAAAAAAAAAACAAGATGCTTGTGATCAAAAGATTACTATATAAATTTACTGTAAGGTCAATTAATATAATTTTAAAAAAATAATAAAAACCAGTAATGATAATTCTTATATATTTATGTCAATATTTTATCAATGCTTGTTCTTTATGTTAATTTTTATAAATTTATGTTAAGATTTTGCAATTGTTAATTTTTGCTATAATTATTTTTTATTTTATTATTATTCATTTATAAATTAAAATTTGTAAATCATTAAATACTTTTAACTTGAGAATATAAATTTAAATATTTAATATACACAAAAATTATGTTTATTTTGATGTAATTGATTTGTTACGGTAACTTTCATATATTTTTGTCAATATTTTAATAATATTTGTTTCACTTTTATGATTTTTTACGTTAATATTTATAAATTTGAGTCAAGATTTTTCAATTGTTAACTTTTACTAATTATTTTTATCTTTATTATTATTAGTATTATTATTCATTTATACAAATTTATAAATCGATAAATACTTTTAATTCGAAAATTTAAATTTAAATATTTAATTTTCACAAAATTTATAAATTATTAAATACTTGTCCACAAGCCCACAAAAAAATTAAATAAAAAATCTCTCCATCAAGAGATAACTCCATTTGTCGGGAGAGTACTCTCTCCTCTGGACTCTTTAATTTTCCACAACAAAAAATTTTTAAAAAAATTCCCTCTATTGGCTGAGAAGAGAGTCCATATCTCTCTTGTAATCTTTAATTTTTTTAAAAAAAAATTTTCCTTTAAACCGGTACCGGTTTCAACATTAGATTTCAATTTCATCTTACAAATCGGATGGTCATTATTCATTAAACTTACAAGAAGCTCAAATATCATGCCCTTAGGTAGAATTTGCCATAAATGTGACTACAAATTCAATTTTAAAAAATATAAGAAATTTCTCCTCCACTAAATTTATTTAATTATTTACGAAAGAAAACATTTCTAAATAGATTATAATTACAGTTAAAGTTTTTATTACATTATGCCTATTATAAATATAACACGTGGCACTCTTTTTGACTTTGGTCAAATGTACAACATTTAACGACGTTCCCAATTAGTTTCTTGTAGGCCTTCTTCAAGTATTATCTTCTCTGTTTAATACTCCCTTCAAGATGAAACGTGTATATTATGCACCTTTTGTCTTTGTTAGATCAATAAGTTCAATGTGAATCAATTCAAGAGGAGTGAATTGGGTTGTTTTAAAATTTTTAAGATTCTTTTCAATTTTTGTAAGAAGATAGAATCTTTTTTTACTTCAAATGCTTAATTTGAAAATAAACAAAATAGTTGACTTGAGAAATTTAAATTGTAAGTAAAAATAAGAAGGAAAAAACTTACACAAATATTTTATAGAGGTTTAGCCTCTTTGCTTACATTCTTTTCCTTAGAGTCACTAAGGAGTTTAAAATTCACTATTGAATCAAAGTTCAATATAATGCTTTTTGAGACTCAACCATAACCTTTCAATACAATACCTTTTTATTGTTAAAGCACAATCACTCTACTTTTTATGTGATTAAGTTATAACCACTTAAACAAGTATAATGAGAATAGTGTAAATATAGTTGGTATGCCTCTTAAAGCTTGAATAACAAATTAGGTACAATGTTAGTGAAGGAGTGAGGCCTTAATAAATGCTGCACTAGAAGACTTTAAGGATTAAAAGAATAGTACAATGGGTCTTGAATGATTTTTGACAAATTCTTCTCTTTTGAGCTGTGTCTCGAAGTTTTCTAACCTTCATAAATGCTGAGAAAGCTTGTATTTATAGTTGTTGAAGCTTCAGGAGTAGTTATGAGTGCATAATGTGAAAATAGCAGCTCTTCTCTTCATTCAAGGCTCCAATAGTCATATTGCATCAAGACATATGTGAATGTATCGTTACATTACTTCTTTTATTTTTGAATTCCAGCTAAAATGTATCGATATATTTATTAATGTATCGATACATTGTGCATATATCGATACATTTGAACTTGCTTGTAAAGGTTTTGATATTTAAAATGTATCGATACATTTGTTAATGCATCAATATTTTTAAGAAAGTAAGCATTTTGTTGTTTTTCTATCGATACATTTGAGAACATATCAATAGATTGAGTGGACTTTTTGAGTTTTGACTTTCCTCAAAAACATGTATCGATAGATTTTAAAATCTATCAATAGTTGTCCAAATGTATCTGTAGACACCAATTTTAATCAAAATATTAATATAACAAAAGAATTGAAAATAAAAAAAAATAAAAAGCCGACTAGGCATGGGGACAAAGTCATGCATAGCATAGCTAGGTACAATAACGTATTGCCAAACGCAAGAAATCTTCAGAAAAACCTATCAACCTATAGCATTTTTCTTTAAAATGACCTTTCTTGTTGTAGTACGTATAGACAATATCTTTCTTGAATTTCTTTCTATCATTTGATACAATAGCCAATGTAAACAAATCTAGATTTGGTTAAGATTGAACCAGTAAGTTCCTTTATATCTCTTCTCTTAACACTAAGCTATAAACCTTATCTAAATGAGGAATGAGATCTAACAAAATGATTTGAGACCTTATAGCAGAAAAAGATTCATTTAAGTTATTCAAGAGTCTAAAAAACATATCCTTTTGAAGTTGACTAGTATACTTCTTGAAACAATTAGGATTACATTTACCACACTCACATTGTGGCAATAGTTGATAATTTCTCATTTCTTCTCATATCCCTTTAGTTCAATGGAGTATGTGTCTATTGATTTTGTGCCCTGACTAGCATTTTCTAATGCATATTGTAAGTTGCAAACTTGAGTATCATCAGGTTGTGAAAAATTTTATCTTAAAGTATTTCATATTTATGCTGCATATTCCATATAGAACATAGTTGATGCTACTAGTGGAGTGATTGATTTTAGCAACCAAGCCACAATTAGATTACTGCACTATGGATATACACCTAATCCATAGTGCAAATAATGAATTTGTTGAAGTTGGTTTGTTGATAATGCCATTAAGAAAACCTATCTTGTTCTTAATTGATATGATTAAAAGAAAAGGTCTACTCTATGGTACATAATTATTTGTATTGAGTTTTGGATTAATCATAACTAATCTAGGATGATTAAAGTGACGCAAATAATAAAGGGATAAATGATCTTTGACTGGTGACACAATCAATTTGGAAATCGTTAAATCTGCCATTGAAATAACAAACTCAGCAAAAGTAATACAGTAATTGAAGCAAGAATCAATATTGATCAAAGTAATAATAAGCAAGAATCTATATCAAATTAAGTAAAGCTCAAGAACAAATCAAGATATTCAAGAACTTTAACTGCGCTTTGATACCGTGTTTGAACTTGTAGAAAACTTGAGAGAAAAGTCGATAAGACAAGCTTGTGAAATGAGAAAATGTGTATTTTCTTATTATTAGAAAATAACTACTACATCAATATATATACAAGTGTAACAGCCAATAGAAATATAAAAAGAGCAACTAACTCAACTAACTATTCACAATAAAGTAAAAGTAACTAATCTATAACATACTTAAAAAGAAGCCCCAAAGGGGCTTCCTCATTAACCCACAGGGGCTTCCTTATTAACCCACGTGTCAACTGAGCCCATGCCCACGTTTTGAATCTCTAAACCATTTGTGAGTCCAACTTTACAAAAAGAAGCAATCAACCCACGTTTCTGCATCTTTGAAATTCATATATGTTTTCTTCATAACTAGAGAAGCTACATTTTCTAGGAAGGAGTTTTTTACCTGTGAAACTTGAAGGAAGGGCTTTGAAATCTCTAGCATGGTTCTGAAACAAAATCCAATTTGCCTACGATAGTAAGTCATTTGATCCTATTCGTATTTCTCTGTGCATTCCCATCCCCTATTCTTTGACTCTTCAGCTTAGATCTACTTGATTGTTTTCATCTTTTCACCTTTCCTCATTCTCGGCTTCCCCTCGAGTGTACACTATACTTCAAGCTTGCTGTTGGGTCGACTTGGGGAACAATAGGAAATCATGAATTTTGAATATTTGATTATAGATTTCGGTCAAAGAGTTTGGGTTTTTAGGATTTAATGCTGTGTTTGCTTTTTCAGATTTCATTTTGGCCTTTGGATTTTGTATACTGTGAGGACGTGTGTGGTCTGATATGGGTGCCATGTGTAGCCTATTGGTTCTTGCCATATGTCTATTTTGTTTTTTGTTCTATCTTGCTTATTATTCTTCACTTCAATATTTAGCACTTCTTAGATTATAACAAGTTTTTAGTTTAAGATCCTTTCTCATGTCTGTCTTTCTTTTTTTCATGCTTTAATTTTACTGTTCTTTAATTTGAGTTTTGTCAATAATCTATATAGATAATTGATTATTAACTGCTCATTTTGATTTCCTTTCTATTTTTTGCACTCAACTGTTTTTCTTTTTTTTTAATTGAGTTTTTATGAATTCTCATGTTTAAAGAAGTTTTAAGTTATTAGTTGTTTCTAAGACCTCTGCTTTGATTTAAAGTGTTGTTCATGTTTCTTTTTATTTTTGTGTGTTTTCCCTTTTGTTTATTTTAGTGTGAGATTTATATTTAAAATTCCTGTTACAATTTGATCATTCAATTTATTGTTTTTTTTATTTTATATCTATGTAATCATAATTGATGTTAAACAACATAAGAATCATCTTATGAATTCTGATTGAATTCTCATATTGACTTAAAATTAATGTTGTTTTTTTTCTCTTATGCTTTTGGCCTTGTAGTGCGTTTGTCAATATCAAATTCTCTGTTGGTACAAGTTGCTGCTGGAAAGTGTAATGTCTTATGATTATATTAAGTTTAGTTACAATATTTTATTATTTGCTCTGTAGTTTTAATTTATTCATTTCTTTTCTTGCTTAAGTCTTGACATTATTATCTTTCAAATCTTATAAATAAGTTAGTCAAACCAATTAAAAAGTCATACCTTATCAAGGTCAGTTAGAGTAGAGGTGGGCCGGAAGTTAATATACTAAATTAATTAGTTTTCAAAATAAAATACTAAATCAACTGGTTTTGTCAAATCCAATAAAAAATTGGTTGAAATTCTTTTCAAATCTATAACATATTTAAAATGTCGCCCAATGAGGCTTCCAGAGTTAACCACATGGAGGATAGAGAGAGTAAATGGGAAAATATGTTGAAGCAAAGAGAGGGGTGCAAAGGGGTCAGAGTAAACCGCGTGAAGGGCAAATAGAGAGAAAGAGAAAAAATACTGAAGCAAAGATAGGGGTGCAAAGAGGTCCGTGTGTTGCACACAGGTAATATTCTAGTAATCTATAAAAGTTAGAATCACTATGCCTACTATAAATATAACTCGTGCCACACGTCTTGACTTTGTTATATGTACACCATTTGGTTACTTTCTCGATTTACGCTTTCTTCAAGTGTATATCAATTTTTTTTCAAGTATTATCTTTTTTGCTCAATTTAGTAATTATTAAATCCATGAACTAGTATGATTATCCTTTGATCATTTTTGATGTAAAATTTTGAATTCGTCACTCAATGTGATCATATTCAATCAATTGATCATTAAAATCTTAAATCTGTCACTAAATGTGATCATATTCAATCACAAGTATTGATAATGCTTCACATGTGAATTTATAAATCCATGTACAATTTTAAATGTGTGTTTTAATTTTCTCTTTCAACTTATGATTGGCTAAAGTATTGAGAAAAATGCTAAGACTTTCTAGCTGCTAATATACCAAAATAATAATATCTCCTGAATTTTCAATTTTTATTTTTTTTTGAATTTTGAGAAAAGGGGATTTGAACTTGTTTATTAAATAGAGAGATACATCAATCAATAAACTAAATGTTCGAATGTAATTTTCATCTAATTAAAAAAGAGAATTTTGTCTCATAGATTGATTTTCCAAATTTGATAATCAAATGGATGAGATTTGAAAAGTCATAATTGAAATATTACAATATATATATATATATATTATTTTGTAATTTTAAATTTTAATTTAGGTAAGAAATGTTATTTTTGTAAAAATTGATGAAACTCAACTCAATAATTTGGATGAAATCAATAACCTGAATCAAATTCATTTGCAATTTGAAATGGTTTGAAATTTTAAATCAAAATTAAAAAAAATGAAGTAGACCAAACTTTATTGGACAGATCTACGTGTCACCTCTATTGAAATAAAAGTTAATTGTCAAAAACAAATTTAGGTGTTTCCACAAAGCATATCCCTTTCCCTCACTCTTCTGTCTCCTCTCTCTATCCCTACTTCCAAATTGAATCTCAACATTTTAAAAATGCTTTATTCAATCCTTCTAATATATTATTATTATACATTAATAGGAGGAATCTTCTTATAAGTTTTTAAATAATTTATATTTTGTTTATTTAATTCTTGAATTTCATATTTTATTGGTATAAAATCTTTTATAACAATATATTCTTTTTTGATTTGAGATCGTGAGATTTAAACTTTCAAATTTTCAATTGAAATTGCTTTAAAAATATTTAAATACTTTGTATTATATGTATATCTGATTATATTAAATAAAATAAAATAAAGTATATTATTTTGCTTTTACTTTTTCTTTTTTTTTTGCTTTTACTTTTACTGAAAAAAAAAGTATATTATTTTACTGTGCAGTTGCATGTTAAGGATTTAACAAGTCCAGAAGTTTTTCCCTTTCCTTCTCAGTTCCCAGCTTTGTTTGTACGCCACCAAAAAAAAAAAAAGTTACTGCTAGAGATACAGGGCGCCAAACTGAAAGGCAAAAGCAAAGGGCGAAGGCTGAAGCTCCAAAAATTCAAAATTTGTTTGTAAAATGGAATTGGATGAATGGGAGTTGAGCGCTGAAGAATGGGATTATCTTGAAAGAGACGCTTTCCAGAAGATCGCTCAGCAGCGCAACCATTCCTCTTATTCTTCTTCTTCTTTCAATCAAAATCCCATCACCCATTCTCCTTCTGCAAAGGCAGTTACTTTCTCCTTTTTCTTTTTCTTTTTTTTTTTGTGGCATTTTCTGGGTTTTGATTCTTTTTTTCTTTTCATTTTGTGGGTTTTTATTGTTTTTTTCTTTTCATTTATGATTCAGGCTGGAGCTTCATCCGGAACATTGCCTTCATCAATTGCGCCAAAAACAAAACCTGGTCAGTTGCTTTCTTTATGTACTTGTTACTTATGAATTATAAAGCCCACATTGCTTTGAACCAATTTCTTCCCAGCAGCAGATCAATGCTCCAAGGAACAACTACCAAAGCTCTCTGTCAAATTTATCCTCCACGCCACTGGAAACATTGCTGCTAAATTTTCCTATAAACAGGTTTAATGTTTATGTGCATCACTTTCTTTCTTGTGACACTGCTTTTACTTATACACTTATACTCTATGCTTTTATCTTTATTTAGGTGTTAGTTGATGCTTTCCGTAAAATCCCTAAGGCCGCTTGGAATGCACAAGAAAGGTTCCTGTTCTTACTCTCAATTTACATCTGCTTATGCTTTTTTCTTTCTTTATGTTTTTTCCTGAGAATTATGACTCTGTGGTTGGCAAATTTTCTGTCACTTTCATGTTAAGTCAACCTTAGCCTTAGCCTGATCTGATACTGTTGAAACTGCAGATTATGGATGCTCCCGCTATCTTCTTTGTCATCAGCAGAAAAAGTTCTTTGTGAAGTATCTGGTTTTAAAGTTGAGGTTATAACTATTGCAACCTTGTTTTTCTCACATTAACAATACACTATCTTTTTGCTAAATTGCGGAGTTTGACTTTAATATGGCTAACTATTTGTTGTGATGTCATCAAGGTAGAGAATTTACATCCCTTGGTGCAGCGTGCTATTGCTGCTGCCTCTGCACTTCCAGATCTTCGAGGTAAAATTGGCGTCTATAATTTAGTTTGTGCTATGTGTGTAAGAATGTTTCCTTTTCAGCTTCCCCTGATATAAAAGTACTCTTCACTTGTTGAATAAATTTGAGTTTTCTATTGGTGTTCACTTTCATACAATTTCAAAGTTTGTATTTTTTTCCCCCAAGTGTGGTATGACAGGATTCCTAGCTATATTGAATCAAAGCTTCTACCATTTCAGCGAGATGGTGTTAGGTATGTGATAACCGTGGAGATTTTTTTCCAATAGAATGTAGCTTTGTGATGTAATCAATTCCTGTCTCTTTTAAGAAAATGAAAACTTTTACCTTCTCATTCTTTGATCTTAAGTATATGATGTTTTTATTATATGTTATTCCTTGTCTCAGATTTGTATTGCAACATGGAGGGCGTGCACTTCTAGCTGACGAAATGGGACTGGGAAAGACTTTACAGGCAAATAGTATTGAAGTTTTTTTTTTTTTTTTTTATATGAAATGATCTGTTCTTTCAATACCTTTATATGAATTATGTAGCTACATAGTGTCCAACTCTTAATAATAGCGCATCAGAAATAAAGGTCTAATAATCTGCAAGCATTCTCCAAGTTTTTTTTTTTGGAGTGTACCTTATGGACACTCTTGAGTTGCTTTATACTTGTTGACAGCAGTATGTATATGGTTCAAAGTCAACTTTTCTGTAATTTATTCTTTATGTACCAACAATGCTTATAATCAAGATGCATTTTCTCACTGGAAGATAAAACCATGATAAGTGTTCTATGTATTATGATCTTTCAGATGGTCAATATGTTGATAACTAGCAAATTTATTCACGGCAAGGCATTGGAATCTTTTCTTTTGTGGAGCAAAATAGACAAATTTTTAACTTTTATGGAGTAGTTGTTTTGCAATCTTTACACCAGCCGTGAACCTTTACCTTTTTCTTTTGGATTTCAATGACTCATCTTCTATTGTTGCTTTTTGATGTAATTGTCTTCTATCAGTTAAGGAATACTGTGTCACAATGCTTCCTCCTCTTTATCTTTTTCTGTGGATTAGACAAACTATGATAGGGAGTTTTATCAAGGATATATTTTGATGTAGCATGATTTGTACTTTATTGTTAGGATTATGATGCTAAATAATAGAAATTTATATTTTGATTATAAAAACTAGAATCAACTTTGCAAAAGATCATGTTGCATCATATTCTTGAAATTTTACCAAACAGAAACTAGTTTACTGCTTTATGATTTTCATTTTATTTTTCGGTTTTGGGCTGCTTATTGAATCCTTATGGTCTGGCAGGCTATTGCTGTTGCTGCATGTATTCGTGACTCTTGGCCTGTTCTTGTACTTGCACCATCTTCTTTGCGTTTGCATTGGGCTTCAGTAAGTGCTCATCATCTTCAGGTTTAGGTGTCTGAGAAAAAAAATTTTTTTTTTTTTTGGTGGGGGGGGGGGGGGGGGGGGGGGCAAAAATGCTTATAATTTTGCTGTCATGCAGATGATTCAACAGTGGCTGAATATTCCTCCGTCAGATATAGTTGTATGCTATTTGGATTTCTCTCGCAAGTTTTTTTTGTCTCTTTTACCACATGGGAAAATAGAAAAGAAAAATGTAGTTCCTAACTTGTGAATACTTGTAGGTTATTTTTTCTCAAGTGGGTGGATCAAACAAAGGTGGATTCACAATATTGTCCTCAAAATGCAAGGATGGTATTCATCTTGATGGCCTGTTCAACATCATCTCCTATGATTTGGTACCAAAGTTAGAAAATGTATTAATGGCATCAGAGTTTAAGGCAAGTACAATCATTTTTTCTTTTTGAGTTTTATACTCTTCCATATGTTTAACTTATCACCATCTTGCATCCATTGTCTGTGAGTAGAGGTTTGTTGATTAAAGACCTAGTTTAAATGGACATATTAATAAGATGAATAGAAGATTTAAGATGATTGAAGGTTGACTTCAATATGGTGTCTAAACTGTTTTTTTGTTGAAAACATCTAAAAGGCAGCGTTGAGATTATGGATGGAAGCAATTTAAGAAAATGTGGAAACTGAAAACAATTTAATAAAAAGTAACAAATTTAAAAAAGTATGTAACAAAGTGGATTATTCGATCTTTGCTTTGATATATTTACTTGTACAGTTATACTGTATATGATATGATGATGTTATGGATTTTCTAATATGATCCCAACTTTGATGGTAAAGTTGATGATATCTACTCCCTACCTGAACAGTAAGAAGAATTTAACTTTATACTAAAATATCTTGGTTTATTTATAAAGAATTAAAATGACTAAAATAAGGACAAGTTTGGAGGATGGAAAGAAACATTTTCAGTTCTTTTTTATGTTAGAGATTTTATATTCTCCGGAAGGTCCTAGGACACAAATTACATTTTATAAGAACAGTTGACTTAATATTAGATTTGTGGAAAACCTTAGTTGTTTGTATTTGTTGTACATGCACATTTGTGTGTTAGAAAGTACATGACTTGTTCATGTCGCTTAGAGATGTCCTATTTTCTTGGTAATTTTTTTCTGTTCTCATATGCTTCTACCAATGATTTTCTTCCTCCTTTTTGTAGGTTGTGATTGCAGATGAATCTCATTTTTTGAAAAATGCTCAAGCAAAGAGGACAACAACTTCCCTTCCCATAATAAAGGTGTTTCTCTCTTGATAGATGATGAATTGGAGCTTAAATCTGCTTTATTATTGACTATGTTCACACTTAAATGCATGGTGAATTCTTTCATTTGCTGAAAGCATATTCTTCTAAAGCCACTAAGATGCATAGCTCTTCAAAATGCTTCAATTGGCTGGTTTTGGTGAATAATAGTGGATAAGAATTCAATATAGACCATGTAAAGGGTCAGATCAACACTGTCTCATCATTCAGGTATGTATGACTAATGACCAGGCTAGGTGTGGTGAAGCAAGCTGCAAGCAATTCACAAAATGGAACAGAAAATTGTGTAGGTATAATTTCACATGAGATTGCATGTTTTTGATATGGATGAAAAGGAGCATGCAGGAATGATGATAATTAGCTAAAAAGTACTTTGAATGACTTTAGTGCTTGCTGGGTTGTACTTAGTTTTCTCATTGTTGCTTTTGGTTGAAATTTCAGAAAGCTCAATATGCAATGTTGCTTACTGGAACTCCAGCTTTATCCCGACCAATTGAGCTGTTCAAGCAGGTGCTCTGAATGTTATCAGGAAACAATGATTTGCTACATTTAGAGCTTTCTGAAGTTGCATTGTAGTAATTCTGTGGAAAATTTTGTACCATTGGCAGCTGGAAGCCTTGTATCCTGATGTATATAGGAAAATTTATGAATATGGTGACCGTTACTGCAAAGGCGTAAGTAACATTCTTCTGAGGTTGACAGATCTTCAATGTTATTCAAGACTGCCATTACATTAGGTATTGAGCAACTTTGTTTCTTGTTGCACAAATCTTCCAGGGAATATTTGGAACTTATCAAGGTGCGAGTAACCATGAAGAATTGCACAATTTGATGAAGGCTACAGTCATGATCCGCAGGCTTAAGAAGGATGTTCTTTGTCAGCTACCCATGAAGCGTAGGCAACAGGTACAGATATATGCTAATGTTCTGTTGTCTAATCCGCTTTTTCCATCTTGCTAGCCTCACTTTAGAGAGCTTACTTCATATCAAATATTTGAATCATAACAAAAGTTGATTTTTGCGTGTACGATAAATAGCATTATAGTTCTATTGTCTAAAGAATTGAAAAAGTGGGAAGTGGTGCTGAAATCATCATTAATTTATTGGACTAAAAAATATCTTTAAAATTGAATCAGTAAGATTAATGATCTGGCAGCAGTCTGGTGCTGCAGCATTGATATTTGGAAACTTCCTTGTCATGTGTCCTGACTCTCATGTGGCTGTGGGTGTGAATTAAGCATTGCTTCTTCTGTTCTTCTGGAAATTTGTTAAATCTTGAAATTTAGGATGAGAAGGTATATTCTTTTGGCTCCAGAAGAATGCTTAGTCATTCTTGTTCATAATATCCTGTTCTCATTTCTCATCTGCAGTTGTTGATATACATGTATGCAAGTACATTATACCATTGTATGAACGTTTACTTGAAGTTTCTTGAATGGAGTTGAGCTTTTATGTTCCATCTTAACTTTTTAGTAATTTGAAACAAATTCTCAGGTCTTCCTAGAGTTGACTGAAAAGGATATGAAAAAGATCAGTTCTTTGTTTCAGGAGGTAAATTTGCTCCGTATTAGTTGTTTTTCAATTTGAATTTCCTCTGAATCAATGGTGGAATTGTAGCCAACTGTTGAATTAAATTTTTTGACTTTGTACATTATATGCTTATAGTTATATTGATATAGAGATTGGTAAACTACGTAGTTCATTTTTCTCTGATAAATTAATAGTTCAGTATAGGCATCTACTCTCTTGCTGTTGCAGGTTCCCATTTTCTTCAGGTTCAGCTTGTGTGTGGATGTGCCTATAATAGCTAACATTACATTGTTGGATATCAGTGATTTCTCCATCATATTGACTTAATGTGTTTTAATCTTTAATACAATTCTTCTGTTTTCTGAGGTGAAAATGTGCATGTTATTTGTTTGCATCAAGTAGGTTCCTTAGGAAAATTTCTAAAGAGGGATAGGGATCTAAAAGTGCCACCTAATACCGCTGTACTATTTTGTAGTTGAATCTGGTAAAGGGAAAAATCAAGGCCCGCCGGTCAGAAGAGGAGGTTCACTCACTCAAACTTATTGAGAAGAATCTCATAAATAAGGTATCTATAAATGTTTTTTTATTTACTTTAAGTTGAAGTATGTATACATGCACAATTTCTATTTTCATGTTAGCATTGTTTTCCTTTACATTTGAAGCTAGACTAATTCTTTTTGGTCCCGTCCTCTTCCTCCAGATTTATACTGATTCAGCTGAAGCCAAGATCCCGGCAGTTCTAGATTATCTAGAAACTGTCATTGAGGTACATTTTATACTTGTCTTAACAGGGAGCATATCAAATACACTTTTTTTCCTACAATTATCCATCACAAGGATGAATTATATGGCGGTCCACCTCTTATGGGTGTGGGTTCCATCTAAAATTTTGGTGGACCCAACACAATTTATGATTGTGATTGGACAATTGTAAGGAAAAGTAGTAAAAGTCTGCGTTGCTCCAATTCTTCATTTTCCTTGAAGTACCGGTGTCCAACACGTATCCGCTGGACATGGGTATGGAGGCTTGACCTTCCAAATATATGGAAAAACTTATAACAAAATTGAACATAAAAGTGTCGGGTACATACCTCTATCCGTCACTCACCCCCAAGTCTGAGTAACGTAGGTAAAAGTATCATAGTTGATGTGCTTTCGTCTTAACAAATCTATGACTGCATGAAAGACACAGGAAGCATTTTGTGTGAATAAGTCTCACCATGGTGAAAGATGAGCTCAGATCATAGTTATAACTTATAAGCTCAATGCTTGTACTTTTTCTAATCTGCCTGTCATGTCTACTTTAAGTTGCCAAATGTGAAATGTCCTGAAATTTTACATATGGAGTAACAACTAACAAGCCTGTTATTAGTTGTGGAAAATGTGAGATCCAAGTGTATTAGCTCATTTGAATCTCCTTTGGTTGTGATAATATGGACCTTTCATTAGTTGCTGGCAAAGTAGCATCTTATGTTTTCAGTCTGGTTATTGTGTATAAGATTTGAATGGATATTTTTATCAACTTGAAGATTTCATCTTAAAACTGATTTAAGTGGAGAAATCTAGAATGAGGGTCTGCATTTGTTCTAGCTAGAGAGTTAAGCTACCTTAAACTTGAAAGAAGAGGCAGTAAGGAGTCTGGACACCTGACATATCCAGCTCTTGATGCCCTTACTATATGTTTGGGTGACATGTGCTTACAATTAGCATTCTCCATTTTTCATAACCCGTCTAAGTTTACTTCTCATCATGAATTTATTACTTATTGGCCCTTATATATTTATTTGATATAAATAATTCTTTCAGGCAGGCTGCAAATTTCTAATATTTGCACATCATCAGCCCATGATTGAAGCAATACATCAGTTTCTCCTTGTAAGGCCACTTAAATTCATATTGAAATTTTCTCAAGATTGATCTATCCTTATAATATGTACCAATTTTCCAGAAGAAGAAAGTGGGTTGCATTCGAATTGATGGTGCTACCCCTGCATCCTCAAGGCAAGCTTTGGTTAATGATTTTCAGGAGAAGGATGCTATCAGGGCAGCAGTGGTATGGCTGCTTTTGCTTCATATTGTTCTGCTAATCATTTTCATATTTCCTTTCGTTTAGATTTTGATGTAAACCTTAAAATTTTAATTATGGTAAATGTGGTTAAATCCCAGTTCTCTTGCATTGTTAATTGCAGCTATCTATCAAAGCTGGAGGTGTCGGATTGACTTTAACAGCTGCAAGTACTGTTATCTTTGCAGAGTTGTCATGGACTCCAGGTGACCTGATTCAAGCTGAAGATCGTGCTCATAGGATTGGCCAGGTAAGCCACAGGCCAGAGCAGTTATATCTGTGAGGAATTCATTTGCCATGTTATGCAAATTATGACCTTGATATTTGTTTGACAAGGCTGAAGTCTGATGTGTACCTAAAAATTTGCAGTTACATGAGCCTAACGTAATGTAGAACTGGCACTCAGAAATAATCTGAAATTCTCAATCAAATCTCCATCTCATTGTTAAAATAAAAAAGAAAGAAAATTCCAAAATCTCAGAATCACTTAAAACTCTCAAATATAAAAAAATATCATTATCTCATCAATCAAACGTAATTCTCATAACCTACTAGAAACTGAAACAATATGGGTAAACCCTTACCTTGCAGAAACATAAAATATCAAGTATAACCTTGAAGCTGTCATACTTGGAAAACACTAATTAATATAAAATAACCTTAATAATCTAATGTAACCAATCCTAAATGTAAATAAAAATTAGATTGAACCTTTAAAGTATAAGAAAATAGCTAAATAAAATTGTAAAAATAAGTTAATTCTCCTAATAGCTTCCTTTCCATTCTCCATCCCCGGGCCTTCTTGGGGGCCTCATTTTTTATTGCTACCCTTTATGTTTTCTACCAGAATGAAGGGCCCTACATCTAGCATTACTGAGTTTTGATCCAGCTTGACCAGATAGGGGTTACATAGGCTGTACTCCAGTTAAGGACTTTTCATGAAGCCATTGTTTCCATTCAAAATTTTGAAACGTGTGTGAATGGAAGACTACAGGCAGGTTGTAAAGGACAAAAAATTTCTTAAAGTTGTAATTGAATCACAAGAACTAGATTGGGAACTATTTTCAATATTAATCTTCTAATCTTAAAGGGAAATAGCACTGATCTGCAGAAAAAGTTGTTTTTTATTATGTTGTGACTATCAAATGATTTGTCGCTGTGATGATATCACATTAGTTATGACTTCTCTGGAACATGATGGATTTTTTTGGTTCTGCTAGCAGACATTCATTTTCTCTCACTGCTCAGTATCCTATCTGTTTATCCTGTACTCTGACATGTGGTTCATGTTCTTAGGCCTCTTCAGTTAATATATACTACCTGCTAGCAAATGACACTGTTGATGACATCATATGGTATGTGCTTTTGCTACCCCATTTGGTAATCTTGGTCCTCTCTGAATGCCGACAACATGTGTTGATGATGAATGACTACTAAATTCGATTTGTTGTTTACTTTTCAGGGATGTTGTTCAGAACAAGTTGGAAACTCTGGGTCAGGTAATTTGCTTCTCTCTCTTTCTAAAATGAATCACACACATGCACATATAACAAAATATAGTAAGAATTTAGGGGTTTTGTGAAACTCGTTGATCGTAATTTCATTTAGTTGGTATACTGAAGCTCTAGTTATTCACGATTAGATGCTTGATGGCCATGAGAATACCTTGGAAGTTTCAACCAGCCAACAACAAAGAAGTCCATTGAAGCAGAAAACTCTGGATTCTTTCACGAAGCGCTGTAACAGCATCGATGATGCTGGTCAGGTAAT
Organism: Theobroma cacao; assembly: GCF_053813885.1. Classification (NCBI taxonomy): domain Eukaryota; kingdom Viridiplantae; phylum Streptophyta; class Magnoliopsida; order Malvales; family Malvaceae; genus Theobroma; species Theobroma cacao. Next base: position 38,174,356 of record NC_142643.1, read on the forward strand.
TTGCTTCTCTCTCTTTCTAAAATGAATCACACACATGCACATATAACAAAATATAGTAAGAATTTAGGGGTTTCATGAAACTCGTTGATCGTAATTTCATTTAGTTGGTATACTGAAACTCTAGTTATTCACGATTAGATGCTTGATGGCCATGAGAATACCTTGGAAGTTTCAACCAGCCAACAACAAAGAAGTCCATTGAAGCAGAAAACTCTGGATTCTTTCACGAAGCGCTGTAACAGCATCGATGATGCTGGTCAGGTAATTTGCTTCTCTCTCTTTCTAAAATGAATCACACACATGCACATATAACAAAATATAGTAAGAATTTAGGGGTTTCATGAAACTCGTTGATCGTAATTTCATTTAGTTGGTATACTGAAACTCTAGTTATTCACGATTAGATGCTTGATGGCCATGAGAATACCTTGGAAGTTTCAGCCAGCCAACAACAAAGAAGTCCACTGAAGCAGAAAACTCTGGATTCTTTCATGAAGCGCTGTAACAGCATCGATGATGCTGAACATCAATCCAAGCTCAAATACCCCAGGCACTGAGCAACCTACTCAAAGTACTATACCTATATTTTTGCCCCACTTGCATAGCAAGACATGTACCGTACAGGCACATGGAATTATTAATGTTGTACTAATGAAACACATTAATCACTAAATTAGCACTATCTAATCATAATATCACCACTTAGGGGATATGCTTGGTACTCGGAATGTAACGTAAGCTTCGTTGGATTGGCGTTACCCTGGTAATAGAATCCATTGGCATATTTAATGTTTTCGTTTGGATTCATAGAAAATATTTCTCATGTCCGAGTGGAAGGATTTCTTTTTGTATTGTTTTAAGCCACCACATGATACTCATATTGCCCTTCAGTATTAAAAAAAAAAAAATGATAATTTACATACAATGCGGAAGTCACTTCTTCCAGATAAAGAAGTCAAATTTGTGTCAGATAGGAGATCTGTTCGTCAAAAAACAGAGGAAAAGTGATTTTAGGGGATTTTACTTAGTTTTATTTGTGATTAGATAATATAAATCATGTTGGTAACAATTGAGTTTGATATGTTTGTTATATATTGGTTATAAAATATGAATATTTATTGTTCATTTATATCTCTGTATTTAGGCATTTTATAATATTTCCCAAAAAATAATCATGTCTTCTTCAAACAATAATTATGCAATAGATTATGAGTTTCAATTTCAAGAAAAAAAAATATTATAGATACGGTCAAAGAGTTGCTATTAGAATATCTGAATATGAAAATGAAAAACTCTATTTTATTTATCAAGAGACAATCGCTCTTCAATAATGAGTTAATCACTAGTAATAAATAAAATGTAATATTGTAAACTTCACCGACCCAAACTTGATAAAAGCTCGAATCTCCGTTTTGGTAAGGGCGAGGAGCTTGACAAACCTGTCCGACCCAAACTTCAACATATATTGTTGGTTTAACCAAGGCTTCACCGAGGAACACTTGGCTCCGACTGAGAAGCGGAAAGTCGAAGAGGAAGCTCTCGAGTGGATGATGGGGAGGTGGAAAGGTGCTTTACGATCTACTACTCATCTTCAACAAATGGGTAACTCTAAATCCACCATATCGATCCTTTTCCTTCTATTTACTCGTCGCCCAATCCTTCATCTTAAAAGGGCTGGTTGCTTTTATTTCCAAATCTCTTGTTCTTATGCTACTATTAGTTCCCCGGACACTGAAACTTCTGTGAATGTGAGGGGGAAAGGCAAGCATCAGTTTCAGTTTGATAATATTGGTGAAGCCTTGACGTTGTTTAATCGGATGATTCATAGCCATCCCCGCCCTTCTATTATTGAATTTAGCCGGTTATTAGGTGCCGTTGTTAGAATTAAGGATTATGTAACTGCTGTTTCCCTTATTAGACAAATGGAATTGCTGGGTATTCAACACAATGTCTATACTCTCACCATATTAATTAATTGCTTCTGCCACTTGCAATGTGTGGATTTCGGTTTCTCTCTTTTGGGAAAAATGTTTAAACTCGGTCTCCAGCCTAATGTCATAACATTCTCCACTTTGATTAATGGACTCTGCATTGTAAGTAAAGTAGCCCGTGCAGTGATGTTGTTCAATGACATGGTCAGGGAAGGGTATCAGCCTAATTTAATTAGTTATAGTACGATAGTAAATGGTCTTTGTAAAATAGGTGATACTAGTGGGGCTATTAGATTGCTAAGGATGATGGAACAAAGAGGTTGTGCACCTAACATTGTCACATACACCACCATCATTGATAGCCTTTGTAAGGATGAAAATGTTACAGAGGCTTTGAAACTCTTATCAGAAATGAGAGGTAAAGGCATCCCATCAAATATTGTCACTTATAGTTCCCTAATTCATGCTATGTGTAATTTGGGGCAGTGGAAAGAGGTTACTAGTTTATTGAAGGAAATGGTGGCTAACAATGTCATGCCAAATGTTGTCACCTGTAATATATTGCTTGATGCACTTTGTAAAGAAGGGTTGGTTTCAGAGGCTCATGATGTGGTTAAGAAAATGTCTCAAGAGGGTGTTGGATCTGATATTGTCACATACAATACGTTGATGGATAGCTGTTGTTTGCGTAGTGAAATATACGAGGCAAGAAAGATATTTGATTTGCTGGTTGGCAGGGGTTGTGCCCCTAATATTGTTAGTTACAATGCTTTGTTCAGTGGATATTGCAAAGCTAAGAGGGTGGATGAGGCAATGAATCTTTTTCATGAGATCTCTGATAAGGGATTTATTCCTGATGTTGTTACTTATACCATTCTTATAAATGGAATGTGTGAAATCGGGAGACTTTCGGCTGCACAAGAACTTTTCAAGGAGATGTCTGCCAATGGGCAAATTCCAGATCAAATGACTTACTCAGCTTTGCTAGATGGCTTATGCAAACATGGTCACGTTCATGAGGCATTGGAATTCTTTCAAGCAATGCATAATAGTGGGTTGGAACCTAGCATTTTCCATTATAGTATTCTACTTGATGGCTTGTGTCAAGTTAGGGAGTTTAAACTAGCAAGGCAGTTGTTTCGTCAAATCTTTGCCAAAGCATTGCACCCAAACATTTATGTGTATACTATTATGATCAAAGCACTTTTTGAAGAAGGGCTACCAAATGAAGCACAGGAGTTGTTTAGGAAAATGGAAGAAGGTGGCTGCCTGGCAAATAGCTGCTCTTATAACACAATGGTCCAGGGATTTCTTCGAAACAATGACATGTCGAGTGTCATGCAAATTCTTCATGAAATGGTTGACAAGGGATTTTCTCTGGATGCCCCCATGGCAGTCATGCTAGTTGATTTCTTATCTACTGATGAAACAAATCAAACTTTTCCTGAAGTAGTCTATAAAAACATTGAAGACTATCAAATTGTAAATGTCAAGTGATTTCTTCCCAGTCAATATCCGGATAGTAAATTCTAACAAAATTCCCATATTGTGTAAGTTTCCATCAATGTACATCTTTTCCAACATTGAGGAAGCAAGCAATATTTTACACCTTGTGTTCTCATCCTATTGGGCTAATTTTGTGTGTGTTTTTTGCAGCATACCTAGGTGGAAATGCACCAAAGCTGGAAGCTCAGCTGTAGTTTGCCATTTCTTCTGGTTTTGGGCTAGGTTTTGATGGTAAGTATTTTCATTAGAAGAACAGTTAAAGATTGTCTATGAATCCTCACAGCTAATTTACCATGTCCTCTAGAGTAGTCCATGCACCAGAAGCAAAAGCTGATTCTTTGTATATTTACCTGGGTTACACATATATGACTATTTCCAATATCAGTAGACTTAGAATTTAATGTTGTATGTAGTGTCAAATCTACTCTTTCTTGGGTTTTCTTTTTGGAGCACCTTTGGAGTTGAAGGCAGAATTGCATCTCTGGCTTTGAAATTTCTTTCTCTGAACTAATTATCTGTTTGATTTAATGATTCTGTAGGCTAGTGCCAGTCATAAATCTGCTTCATGGTGATTTACAATCATTCTGAGCTAGAGCTTCTAATTTGGGAGGATCAAGTAATTGGAACTTTTTGGAAGAGATCAGCATAAATTTGAGATAGTCCAGAGCAGCCAATGTTGATGTGTGGTTTGAGTCACTTGCATTCTATGAAAAACTTGTTTTTACTATCTACTTTCAAAAGCTGGAACCAAGGGCCAAAAAACTCCATTTGCAAGGGGTTCTTGTCTTGTTTTTTTAAGTATTCATTTACACTCTTCCCATAATGGATAGGTTGCAGTTAATTTGGATTGACTGTATATATGGGAGGTGTTGCTGATTCGTTGTCACAAAATAGATCTGAAAAATTCACTTATCCTTGCAAAACTTATGGTCCCAATCCGTTCGGCCCCTTTCTGATTAGTTTGCTACTTTTGAAGGCTGTGGCAAACCATTGGAAGGAAAATTGAGATTGATTTACTTTTCTGTTGGCATAAAATATAGGTTCGACTACGGCAGAAAGGGTTGATAATCCAAAAAACCTACAATTGAACCACTAAGAAGCAACTGCAAAAGTATTGGGAGATAGAAGAATTTTCTGTGGCAATCAGTGCGTAATGAAAGAAGGTTTTGGCAGACATGTCTTGAGGTATTTGAGGTTTGGAATCATGCTCAAGGTGCAGAAAGTTGACTTGCTGGACAAATCAACAAGATGGAAGGAATAAGCAAGCGAGATGTTTTGCTGTGACAGCAAATTGGGAAGAATACATGGAATCTTAAAAGAGCAAAGCCAGGGTAGCATGGGTGAGGAATGTGCGATGACTTGGTCATTTTTGTCTAAACTCTTAATATTCTGTGCAAGCAGAGTTACACTGATTAATTGATCAAAGATTTACTACTTAACAAATGGTTGAGTAGTTGAAGATATTTTTGCTGATATGCTACCAAAAATTCAATTAGTAATGTATTGAGGAAGCAAGGTTGGAGCCTGCTGAACTTGTTTTGCTTTTGAGTGTTAGAAGACAACATGATACCCTTCTATCTTTTATTTTGCTTAATTCTCATTTAATACCCCATATTTTTTAATTGTAAATTTTTTATTATTATTTGTGATTTTTTAATTTTTAATTTTTATAATTAATTAATTAATGGATAAAATATCCTTATCTCCTAAGTTTTATTTATAATTTTACAAAGATCTATTAGTATTGAAAATAGACTGTTCGTTTTAAAAGTGTAAATAGTATTAAAAGATAAAATGAAATGTCTAAAATACTTTTCACATAAATATAATTTAACGGCAGCATGTATAATATGGGGAAGGGTATATATTTTTTTCATCTTTTATTTTTTTTCTCGTTTGATTGGCAATTATCTCAAGAAATAACTATAATATTGATTATTTTTTAAAATCATCCAAAAAGCTTAACTATCTATCATTGTATTTACTATTTTATGGTTGGGGAATAGCTTTTAAAATTGATAAGATTAAAATTTCATTTATAAATGTGAAAAATTATAACTCTAAACATTTAAATATTTTCTTTTTCTTCTCATTTTTTCACTTCTTTCCCTCTCTTCTCACATTCTTACCTCTTTTTCTCTCTTTAACCTCCAGTCGTTAGCGAAGGTAAGCACGACAACTACGAACAACGATGGTTCCAAGGCTAAATATGGTAAAAAAGCATCGATTTAGTGCTCTTTCGCAAAGTTTGATACAGGAGTTGCTGGATCTAGGGTCCACGGTCTGATCAAATCATAGGAAGTGCCAGATTTGATGCCTCTTGATGGTCAAATTCGACTACATGGTGCATCAAATTGATGTTTCATTATGTCGGTCACATTTCTAGCAGTCGACAAGGAAAAAAAAAAAAAAAAGAAAATTGATTTAAAATTAAAAGTTTAAAAATTAATTTTTAAATGATAAAAAATTAAAATTTTAATTATAATAATGTTTAAATTATAAAATAAAATATTAATGTTTAACTTATTAAATTTTATTAATATATTAAATTTTTATTAAAAATATAAATTAAAAAATAAAAAATACAAATAGAGAAAAAATAAAAAATTATGGTTGAAGTTAAGGAATAAAAAAATAAGTTTTATTTTAGTAAATAAATTTTTATAGTTGAAAATAAAAATAGAGATTAAAGACATTGATTAGGGAAAACTAAACACCATTTTTGTCTAAAAAGGAATACAACATTAAATTAACCGAAATATTAACAATTGATTAAGATTTATTTGTTTAACGAAATATGTATTAATAAATCTTTGTAGAATTATGGATAAAATTTAAAGAGGTAGTTGTATTATTATAATAAAATTTAAATTACTTCAAAAGAAAAAAAATTCAAAATTTAAGCAAACACTTAAACAGTGCATTTAGTAGTTAGTATTGTTTCATGTGCTATTAAAAATGTAAATAAACCAACGTTGGACTATAGATCCGAATTTAAACGGGTCGACCCGCCCGTAGTTGAAAACCTGATTACGGTTTTTATTATTACAAGTAACTGCAAAAACCTAATCCCTGCAATCAGTGAAAGAGGGGAGAACGACAAAAGCCAAAAACAATGGGTGTGAAACTATTCAAAGACAACGAAGATGCACAAAACGATGACATATCGAAGATCGAAATCAACAAAGAATACGCTCGAAGATTCAAGCACAACAAGAAACGGGAGGATCTCCAGAGGTACGAGGAGCTGAAGAAGAGAGGACATGTGGAAGAATCTGATGATGAGTCAGATGAAGATTCTTCATCGTCTGATGGTGAGGATGAAGGTTTTGATGACAAAACTACACTCAGAAAGAAAGATGAGGATTTCTTTAAAGCTTTAATAATGGTGAGGAATTTCTTATCACTACACCTTCTTTAGTTATTTTAAACTCTAATTGTTGTCGTATTGTCGCTTTTTGATTTTTAACTGATTATGAGTTTGCTTTTTACGATTTTATTTTGACTTTTCTTTTTTTTAATGAAGAAAGAAGCGAACAGTGAGATAAATGTACAAAGTTTTTCAGGCACTGGGACTAGTTAGTGTGTTGGTAGGCTTTGCTTCACAAATGAATGGAAGAATTCTTCAATCTAATTGCCAAGTTTCATATCTGCCTTCTTATTTAATTGTAAAGTTGGAAGGAGTCTAATCAATTCTCCACTTCTTAATTGGTTGTTAAATTTAAGTTAGCAATGGACTCTGCTAGAATGATCCACAAATGGGATTGGATGCAGCAGCTGTGTTTTCAAGTTACATGCCTAGGCAATGAGGCGCATTGCAAATAAAAGGCCTTGCACCCCTTTGGGAGAAGTGCCTTTGATTGCACAAACAAGCGTGCCTGAACTAAGTATCATTTTGGTTTCTGTAGTTTTTAATTTATTTATCAGCTTTTCTTCTAATTGTCAAAAAAAGGCTAATATTAGCTCTGGTACATGCACAATTTTTTTGTTGAAGATTGAAGTGAACAAAACATTGAGCTATCTCTGATGATGATTTTTATCTTTGCAACACGTTAAACAATATAAGTGAAATCATAATTTTTAACTTATTAAATACAATGCATAGAATTTTCTTTATCCAATATATTATTTATAATATTAGCACCTTACTTCACTTAGTGAGCACTTATTATGTGCCTGCACGATATTTGAGTCGGTTGAGTGCCTCTTTTGCCCCGTGTGCATCGGGTGGTGGAGTTATGTTACTCCAACTACAACTCTTCCTTTTCCATCTAGAATCAGCATCTATTCAACAGCTTGAAGTTGACATGGATATGGGGCCTCAACCGTCCAAATAGAAGGGGAAATTTACAAAATATTGAACTCACTAGTGTTGTCAAAGGCACAAGGTGAACTCTAAGTGCTAGGACCCTTACATCACCTGAGGCACAAGGTGCAAAAGCACGTCCCCAAGTGAAGCAAGGTGCTAATTTCTAAAAGATAATTAATATGTACAGGACAAAGAAAATTCTTTGTATTATGTTTAGTAAGTGGAAAATATATTATTTTGTTAATAAGCATTGTAGTGTTTACTCCATTACATTGCTAAATGTGTTCCAAATATCAAGAATATCATAATTAATGTCAACAAACAAAGTTCCAAGTTTCCTTCACTTCCATCTACAATAAAAGATGTGCATAAATTATATTATTTAATTTTTATTCCTGTAATTAGAGCTGACTGACTTGCTTTGAATTGAGGACTTGTAAGTAATCTGAGATTACTGTTGTCTTTTACTACATTGGTATGAAAACTGAAGCTTGGCTAATTTATCAATGAATTCTTTTTGAAATATCAATGTTCTAACCTAGGTGAGAAGCCATGACCCCAGATTGAAGGAAAAAGATGTCAAGCTTTTTGAGTCTGATGATGATGAAAGCAGCAAACAAGAAGAAGAAAATGAGCCGAAAGAAAAGAAAGATAAGAAGGCAATGTATTTGAAAGATGTGGTGGCAAAACACTTAATGGAAGAAGGTCCAGATTTTCAGCAGCATGTTGCTGTTAATGACCTGAAAAAGAAGGTAAAGAGTTATGATGAAGAACAAGAAGAGATAAAGAAGGCTCTTTTGGATGCAACAGAAGAAGTTGACAATGAAGATGATGGGGATTTCTTGAGAGTAAAGGAAACAAAGGGTAAGGATGAGGGGGAAAAAGAAGATTTGGGTGATGGAGAGTTTTCAAAGAAGTTGGAAGAGTACTTTGGGGAAGATGAGAAAATGGATGAGAATACGAAGTTCTTGAAGGAGTTTTTCAAGAATAAGATGTGGATAGATAAGGAGAAGACGGCTGGAGATCTTGTGGTTGATAATGAGGCTGTGGATGACGCATTGAGGGATGAAGAGGAGATTGAGAGGCAAGAGGGGTATGAGTTGGAGTATAACTTTAGGCATGAGGAGAATGCAGAGGATAGAGTGATAGGGTACTCTAGGAAAGTAGAGGGATCAGTGAGGAAGAAGGAGAGCAAGAGGAAGGTACAGAGGGAGAGGAAGGAGGAGAGGATGAGGATTGCAGAGATGGAAAGGAAGGAGGAGTTGAAGCATCTGAAGAATTTGAAGAAGGAAGAAATTAAGGAGAGAATGAAGAAGGTTATGGAGATTGCAGGCATTAAGAGAGATGAGGAGTGTCCATTTAGTGCTAAGGATTTGGAGGAAGAATTTGATCCTGAGGAGTATGATAAGATGATGAAGGCTGCATTTGATGAGAAGTATTATGATGATGATGATATGGAGTTCAATAGTGATAGTGATGGAATTGAGAAACCAGACTTTGATAAAGAGGATGAGTTGCTTGGACTTCCTAAAGGATGGGATGTGCTTGAGTCTCATGAAGGGTTCTTGGCTGCAAGGGAAAGGAATAAACACAAGTTACAGAAGGGTGGGGGTAATGATACTGAAGGAGAAGAAGAAATGGGAGAAGAGGAGAAGGGTGAACTCAAAAATGAAGAAGAAGAAGAAGAAGAAGAAGAAGATGATGATGATGATGAGGGCAAAGAACACAAAAATGAAGATGAAGAAGATGATGAAGAAAGGAAGGAAGAGGAGATTGAGGAAGGTAAGCGGAAAAGGAAGCGTAAATTGTCTATTGTTCAGAAAGCTTTACAGGAAATGTGGGAGGAATTTTATAATTTGGACTATGAGGATACTATTGGAGACTTAAAAACGAGATTTAAATATGTCAAGACTAAACCGAATAGATATGGGTTGAAGCCTAAAGAGTTATTGACATTGGACGAGAAAGAGTTGAATCAGTATGTGTCCTTGAAGAAGCTTGCCCCGTATACGGATAAGGAATGGAAGGTACCCAATAGTAAGAGGTACCAGCAGAAATTGAGGATTAGGGAGCTTCTCAAGGAGAAGCAAAATTATCAAAAGGCTGGTAAGAAGAGGTCAAGAGATGCTGCTGAGCAATCGACTTCAAGAATTGGTGGTGGCAAGGAAGATAAGAAAGCAAAATTGGAGGATTCTGATGGCAATATGCTGAATTTATCTAACCAGGGCAAGAAAAAGCGTCGTCAAGCATCTAACATATCAGAGTCAAGGCGCAAGGCATATGGAATGATTTCTTCTAAACCAAAGAAGAACAAACTGAAGCACTGACCAGCTAGAGTAATTCGGTCTGAGTCAGTAGAGGTATTTCCTTGTGAGATTAGAATTTTATTCACTTATGTTTAAAAACTTTATTGTTGTGGGTTGTTTCTTTATGATGTATCTGATTAAATTGCGCCCCTCCCCCCCCCCCCCCCCCCCCCCCTCTCCCCTTTCTCTTTATAATAAACTAATGGAGGAAGTTGAGATTGTGTCATATACTTGATTTTCTTATGCAGATAATTAGTAGCACACCTTACTAAGCTTTTCTGTTTGAAGAATTGGCTATTAATTAAAAATTTTTCTCAATATGTAGGTGAAATAATGGTACAAACTGGGTTTGATTGTGCGCTGGTCCTTGTTTCTCTGCATTAACAAGGGGAACTGCAAAAGAAAGGAGAAGACTGTCAGAGCATGCAAAATTTTATCTGCATACCCCATACAAGTGAGAGATAGAAGTCTATTGAGAGGTTCATAAAGGGCTTAGGTGATATATGCAAAAGAGCTTGTTGAAACCAATGCTTATTGAAAGACGAGAACTTGGAACACCTTCTTGGCAGTTGCCCATTTTGTTTTTAGGAGGGGGGAGGGGAAAGTCGAGGATATCTGCCTGACATTTTCTTTTCTCCTTTGGGCAGACAGACTGACAAAGATTATATAGTTTAGGATTTTTCTCATGACTTCCTGTTGATTTTTATACTACTAGTTTCCAAATCAAGATACTCTAGTTTAGCCTTCTGCAACATTTTGCCCTATGCTATAAATGCTTCTTTTTTTTGTCAACCAACTAAGGTCATATATTTCTATAGCCAATCTTCCTGAGGTTATCTACTAAATGTTTTAGATCCCCTCTGGGTTGCTATGCTATTTGGATGTTACTTTACTTTTTTTGTGCTAGGCAATTATTTTTAAGTGGACAAATGCCTGGATTTTGCAGGAGCTGCGATTAGAACCTTAGCCCTGCAAGATTTTCACCCCTAGGGGTGTTGAAGCGTTGGGACCAGGCCCCATCCTTTTCTGTATGGTACTTAGGCAAGGGAGAATGTTATCCTTCGATTGTGACAATGTCATTGGTTGTTACCTTGGTAAATGATGTTGGCTTATGAACTGCCTCTTCTCCCTTTGATTTTGCTGACAGTGAGATTCAATAAATATGAAGATATAAATTCCTTCTCTGGAAATTTTTTTTCCTCGTCTTGTTTTCCCTGAAGAAAAATCTTTGGAACTGAAAATGAAATACTAAATGCAGATGATAGAAGTAAAAAATGCATGTCAGTTTGTAGAACAGAGTAGGACCGTAAAAGTAGCCTGGATATCATTTTGCAATTGTTCGAATGCAGATTGAGAAAGGTAGAATGAGATACAGAGCACACATACAGGATTGAGAAATGATTGCTTAACGTGAAACGAGATATCATTCACATGATCATATAAGGTTGCATCTATGAAAGTTAGAGGCAAAAGTGGACTCATCCTCAGAGCATGGCATGGTTGGGCATGAGGTATACCGTAAACCATTTGCATGATGCTTTGATGAATCCTTTTGTATATTTGCTGAATTGCTAAGCTGAACATACAATGTGTAGAGGATTGATTGAATGGTTTCAGGGAGCATTATATTGATGTCAGTGAGGCTACAGAGAGGGAACCAAAGGGAATGTCATGAGTAAATGAAAAGCATGAACATGCTTTGAAGAGGGGAATGCCATAAACTCTAAACTGGTTGCAGGATACGTCCGAAAAGGATACTGGTCTCCTGTTTGGAATTTTACCTGGATGAAGGCAGTGAGGACAGGGATGATAAACACTAGAATGGCATGATGAGAAGCTGGAGTTGGCATTTTTTTGCACCCAGTAACATATTGCACTGACGATAATGGGTTGTTGGCTTGGAAAGATCCTTCTCCATTCTCGGCGAACTCGTGTCGTTGCACAATCTGCCATTGCATCCTGAGTAAAAATTACAAAACACTATCCTGGGGACTAAAGCTGGTAATTGATGCATGTATAGTTGGAAGGATTAGATTTGTTTTACAGATGATTCGTATCTTCTCTTGCGCCCCACCATGTAGGGTAAAATGTTGACATTTGCGGCAATGATTCAGTGGCAAGATAATAAGAAGAAAGAGATGGCCAGAAGGGTGAGTAGATTAAGACAGCTGCTTTCGTGCACTTGATATCTTTCTAGGTTTAGACTGTTGTTTGGTCAATAGCCAAAATGGGCAGATACTGTTATATTTCTACACATTCATGTAAATAAAATGGAAAGTTCAGACCTTCACACTAGCAATGGAAACAAGCCTTCTAGATAGGAGTAAGGGCTTTTGCTTTTTGTTTTTCCCCTTTTATACTACAGTATTCTTTTTTTGTTTATAACTATAGTTTTGCAGTCAATTTGCTCATATTTAAATTTATACCATTTTATAAGTAGAAATATATCATTCACTTTATCCGAAAAAAAAAAAGGAAAAGAATTTTGTGTTGTTGGCATTCATTCTTACTATTTAGTTTAATTATTTTACCATTTGATTTCATTTGTTTTAAAAGTAAAAGTAAATTTCATTCTGTTTCCAATTAGTAAGAGGTTTCTCTATTTAATTTTAGAACTTACGATTGAATTTGATTGAGTCTTAAAAGAAGTTGAGCTTTTATGTAATTTAGAATAAACAAAAATATTATGAAATGTTTCATTATATTTTACATTAAATTTATCAAACGTTATTTTAATTATAATTTTAGAACAATGTTATTCAAAAGGACATTTCCTATTATAAATAATGTATTATTATTATTTTTTTGAATTTGATAAAATAATACATTAAATAAATTTAACAGACCTTGTTTCTCATATCTCACGCATTTCAGCTTCCAATCCCTCAACATAAACCCTAATGGTACGTTTGGTTAGCGGAATAAACAAGAATGGAATAGAATAGTTATTATGTGGGAATAGAATAGAATAATTATTACTTAGTTTGGTATTATAAAGGGAATAGGACATGAATAATTATTATGATTTATTGTAGTGTTTGGTTGGTAACAATAATTTTGAAATAATAAAGGAATAGAAAATAAAAAGACAAAAACATCATTTATTATTTATATGACATTTTATTTTTATTAGATTTTTTAAATATTAATAATCTAGAATTTAATTAAAATATTAATAATTAATAATTTAATATATTAATATTTATTTAATTTAAATATTGTTATGATTAATTTTTATTTTATTTTATTTTTAAAATATTAATAATTGATAATTTATTTAAAATATTAATAATTGATAATTTCAATATTAATATTTATTTATAATTTAATTATTTATATTTTAAAATATTAATATTTTATTTAATTTAAATATTATGATGATCAATTATTTTATTTTATTTTATTTTTGAAAATTAATAATTGATTATTTATTTAAAATATTAATAATAGATCATTTAAATATTAATATTTTATTTAATTTAAATATTATTATGATTAATTTTTTATTTTATTTTTTAAATATTAATAATTGGTAATTTATTTAAAATATTAATAATTGATGATTTAATTATTAATATTGTTTACCTAATTTAAATGATATTATGTTTATTTATTTTTAATTTATTTTGTTTTTAAATAGGAATAATTTATAATTTATTTTATTAATAATTGATAATTTAAATATTAATATTTTATTTATAATTTAATATTAATATTTTATTAAAAGTTGGTATTAAGTGAGAGAAAGAGGAGAGAGAAAAAAAATAATATTTTATATAAATAAAATTATAATTTTTTAAATTTATAAAGAGTATTTTTGTTTTTTTTTAATTTTTGATTTTATTGTTCAATCATGAAATAACTAATATTATGAGAGAGAAGATGGTATTAACTATTTTTTGATTTTGAAAGATTTTGAAGAATAACCATTCTTATGAAATGATTATTCTTTAGACTATTTTTTAATTAAATAAAAAAATTAAAATTTTTTGAAAATAAAGGAAGAATGACTAACCAAACATGCTATAAAAAGAATGAAGTCGCAAGAGAAAGAAAGGAAGACAAAAAAACGAACAACCTGATCCAGAAAATGTACAGGTGTCAAGTGGAAAACGCATCTTGAGCAACGAACTCCTGTCCCGTTAGCAAAACTCCAGAAAACCAACACGTGCCGGCAGCAAGGGCAACCCAAAGCGCGTATGCTCCAATCTCTCCCGCTGCTCCCTGACTTCCTGCTCCGCTCTCTCTTCGATTTCATCGACCCCAAGGAATAACTAAACACATGCACTTCCCCCCTCTTCTCGACGGATTCCCCCAAACTCTTTCATTCTCTCTCTCTCTCTCTTATAAGTTCTCTTTCTCATTTCCTTTTCTTTTCCTTTCTCTCCTACGAATACAGAGACATTTCTTTTCCTCTCTGTCTGTCTCTTGAACAAATAAATGGCGTCTTCTCTCTCAACAACGGCCTCCGCTTCCTTCTCTTCCGTCGCTAAAACCGCCGCTACCTTGCCTCATTCTACTAACCTTCCGCTCTCGAAGGTCTCCTTCCGCTTCTCTCCGAAGCCAAACTTCGGACTCTTCTCCAAGGTAACAAAAATACTCTAAATTCCCTCTCTTTCATATTTTAAACTCTTCTCCAAGGTAACCAAAATACTCTAAATTCCCTCTCTTTCTTATTTTAAACTCTTCTCCAAGGTAACAATAATACTCTAAATTCCCTCTCTTTCTTATTTTAATAATTTTTCATGAAAATTTTAGCGGCTTAGAATCTGTTGATGCCAAATGCGGGAGCTGGAATAGATAGTAAATCTAATTTTTCTGAATCTTTGATTAGATTTTTTTCTATGTTTAAGTTTGAGAGAAGTGGAGTGTAGATTTCTGATCTCTATTGTTTGAACAATTTCAAACTTGATTCGATGTGTTTTTTCTGATGAAATTAGTAGCATAGAAAAGAGAAGATTATTGTTCATCTTTGTCTTTATTTTGCTCGCTTTTGGAAATGTGGATAATGCTGTTTTGTATGTATAGAGGCCTAATATTTTAGGCTTTGGTTGCTATTATTGGATATACAAGTAAGCAATATTTTTGATGAATTACAAATAGATATCTTAACTTTTTTGAAATTGAAAAATGTTGAAATGTGTGTGGCATTTTATCTTGTTTTAAGCAAATATGAAATTTCTTTTCTAGCAATATTTGGAAAAGAGAAAGCAAGTGGCAATGAGGAATAAAAGGAAAAATATTGAAAAACTTATTTTTCTATGAGTTTGTAATTAAATAGCTATATTTATTTACTTTGTTTCTCTTGATTGTTCTGTGTTATAAATCAAAAAGAAGTTTATTCAATGATCTAGGAATAGACAGAAAAGTAGGGGAGGGAAGCAATAAAATTAGTTCCTTTTTCTGATTTGTCCATGTTCCTACCACAACAACTAATTGCATGCCACCTCACGGCATGGTCTAGTGCTTTTGTCATTTGGCCATGAAAGTGCAAAACATATGAGTTTTGATGCTGGTGCTTTCTTTCCATGAATTTTCAAGCAGCTCGCTTCGTGATATGTCGTGTTTCTATGTGCTAGAATTGTAATTTTGTTTGCTATGAGTTGAATGTGTAGAGATGTCAATGGGTAGGGTACCCATTAGTTTTTAGGTACCTTGACCTGAACTTGATTATTTGATAAGGTACTTGAACATAAATGCTTAATTAAATTTTCTAGCAAGCTGTTAAATACCCCTACCCGTTAAATACCCGATTAAAATAAATTTAAAAATCAATATTTTTGTTTATTATTAATGAAAATTAAATAAATAAATAAAATTTATTTCCTAAAAAAATTTAAAGTTTAAAATCTTATTTAGAAAAATTAATTAGTTTTTAGCAAATATTATTAATCATGAGGAATTCATAAACCAAAATTAATATATAAAATTAAAATATAATTTTAAAAATCATAATTTATAACTGGGTTTAGGGAGTGGGTATCCTAAGACTACTACTCGATGGTTAGTTGGTTTACTACCTGAACCAATTATAAGGTACTTTAATCTTACTTAATTGGGTCGGGTAATGGATGGTATCTAATTAGAGGGTACCCATTGACATCTCTACGTATGTGCACCTTTGTGTAACATAAGAATTTTATGAATAAGTGCAGCAGTGAAAGGTTATTGTTTTAGCATAATGTCTACACCATTGTTTATGTTATATTTGCAACCATAAGCCTAAGTATTTCTCAGTGGTCTCTTACTTATGCATCTTTCGTCAAATAAAAAAACTTGTCAGTTTCTTTTCTCGTTTTTTTTTGGACATGTTAGTTCAGTTATAGTAAACATTAATTTAAGCCAAACACATTTTGTAAGAGTCTGTGTGAAACTAAATACAAATTGGAAACTAGTTATGTGTAAGGTAGTTAAAGGAAATGTACATGCTAGGAAAGTGACCATATATATACTAATATATAACTGAGATTTGATGCTTTAGATTCATTTACATTTTATAAATCAAACTCAGATATGCCACTTCACTTCAAGCACCAAGGCATTATGTGTCAACTTCAAAGGACTAAAACCAAAGTTTTAGTACGCAAAAAGATTTTATAGTATTGGAGCTTTATTGGTTTAGTAGGATCATAGAATGTTCATGGCAGTATTTTATTTGAGGAGCTAGTAAAGCAGCTTCATTGCTTCTTTAGTTTTAGCGACTACCAGTTTTAAAAGCATTTTTTATGTTTTTCATTCTTGGAAGTTTGACCAAAAATCAGCATAATCTGTTAATTGCTAAATTCCATTACAAGGGTACATTGCATGATCAACTATTTTAGAATTTCATGAAGTAAAAGAAATTACTGATAAAGAGTATAATGTTCTTTAGGCACTACAATAGAAAAAAATCATGCAACTTGTTCTTAGGATGACTTCAATTTGGTATTTATTGGGCTGTTATTTAGCAGTACAATCTCAAATTCAGTACTCCTGTTAGAGATAGTTGTTAAAAAGCAATAGAAATGATAATCAATTATTGATATCTAATAAATGTTTTAACTCTTTTCATGTATTTAAGACCCATTTGGTCATATTCATTAGAGAAGTCATCTTATCATCTATTGCATCAGATAAGTTGTGCTTTTATTTATCTTATATTATACCGAGAATTTAACAAGGAGTCTACAAATTGCTGTTCTTTTTAGGATTTATAAGTAAGAAGAATGCATTACATGTATGATTTCTATTTAAGGACATTGTTAACCTTTTACGTATTAAGGAAGTGTTGAGTCTATTATTGAATTTACGTCAATTCATTTTCATTTTCAACATAATTCTATTAGCTTAGTTGACTATACTTAAGCTGGTCTTTAACTGAATGACACTCCACACGTGTATTTGCCTAGATTTTTTGTGGTCCAAAACTCGTCTGAAACCTTTATTGTGCATGAGGATCACTGTCAAAATATAAAATACACTAGATGCATGAGATTGAAATCATTGAAGAAAGTGCAGTAAATTGTTTACTATTTACATGTTTTAATAGATTGTGAGCATGAGATACATGAACACTAATTTAAAAATTTAAAATGTAGAAATTCATTGATTTAAGAAGTTAATAGTGGGAGTTAAGATGGAGTCATGTGTAATACTAATATCAAAGATGTAGCTTGACTGCATAACATACGGTCCAAGTAAATAATGGGGGTTTACTTAAAGGCAAACATAATTAAGAATATAATTATGTAATGATGAAAAAAGTTTGAAATCTGAATAAAAACTTTGTAATTTGCCATGTGGTTTTCTTGAGGAAGGACTTGTGATCTTATCTATTCATCATTTTACTTATCTGTGCTGGAAATTTATCGTATTCTTTGATTGAATATGGGCATTTGGGTATAAACCTCCAAATAAGTCAGCACTTGCGAAATGTCAAGCGTGTCTCTGTTAGACATGCATTTATGTGCAACACCTACACTTGAGACCAACAACATAGCCTAGCATTATTTACATGTTTAACAAGTAAAGGTAATTCTTTATATAACCATTGCCATTATTATTACAGAGTTGAACTTAAAAAATGACCTTCTTGAAGCATCCATTTGATTTATGAAACTTTTCCTTTAAATCTTATGTGTATTATCCATCTTTAAGTGGGAAGGGCGTCCAATTAGAACTTAATTTTCTTTGTTAAGATAAAGTGTAGAATTCTCGAATAGCTCCTTGTATGTATACATATATATTACGTGGTTTGAATCACTGCATAGTGAAATAGTTATCTGTTCCACCACTACATATCCTTTTAATATGTTAATATCATATTTTAAAAAATTTAAGCCGAAAGTTTGTTTTTTGAAAAGTAATTTAAGCCAAAAGTTAGGGATGGCAAAAGGGTAATGTGGGAGTCTTCTGCGTAAGGTGGCTCTTTTTTTATTATTACTATTTAAATAATGTTTTTAGAAATAAACATGAGGTGGAATGATATAGGCTGGAGACAAAAGGACACCAGGAATGGTTATAAATTACAGTTCCTTTGTGCAATTATAGGTTTTTTTTTATTATTTAAATAATATTTTTGGTAATAAACATGAGGTGGAATGATACAGGGTGCAGACAAAGAGAGACACCAGGGATGGTTATATATTTCAGTTCCTATGTGAAATTATAGTTATTATTAGATGAAACATAAATCTATATATTTATTTTTATAATTTAAGTCATACTTACGAGAAAACAAACATGGAAATCTGCAGTTTTGACCGCACAATCTAATATTATTGGAATAATCAGCATGATAAATCTTGAGAGGAGGATAATTTTCTTTGAAGGACTAGTTTAGAACATTTAGAATAAAATGACATGTTCACCTCTTTTGACATGGTGACAGTATCATACATCATGGTGCAAAGTTAAATGACATATTTAGGATGCGTTTAATGCTTCCAATAACACAATCACAATGCCATACAAATCCATGATCAGTTAAATAAAGAGCAGGTAATACATGCAGCTGGAAACCTTTATGGTAGACCAATGTGGTTGGCAGATTTTTAGCATGCAAAATAAGATGTGGTGAAGTTTTCCATTAAGTCTGACAAGATGATCTTCTCTCTCCTTTCTCACTCTCAACCAACAGAGTTATTTGCAAATAAGCAGTTGGTTTTTCTAGTCTTATTATGTATTGTGGAGGTCATACATGCAATAAAATATTGATAATGATGGGCTTATCAGAAGTTGAAACTTGACATCTGTCTCCTTGTACAGACCTAAAAGATTTTGCTTTTTGACAGAATTTACATATTCACTTGGAGATGTTTAAAAAACTAGCTGAAACTTTTTTTTTTCAGTTAAGTGTCTTTCAACTCCTGGTTTTCTATGTTGGATTGAAATTTTTGCCGGTTTCTATACTGTAGGGTTTGCAGCATAGTCAGAACTGTTCCATAGTGGTGAAAGCCCAATTGAATGAGGTAAGCTTCTTTAAATGGTTTTGGTTAGAGGATCTGTTTTCAAATTTTTGTTCCTTCCTGGACACACTTTTGGGATCATCTGTTGCCTTCAAGGTTTCCGTAGATGGATCATCAAAAGCTTCAGCTACATCTCCAGACAAATCAGGGCCTCCAACAGCGGAAGCTAAGGATGCTAAGCCATCAAGTGATGCATCTCCTCCAGCTTTGGCCACAGAAGAATCAATCTCTGAGTTCCTTAATCAAGTTTCAAGTCTAGTCAAGTATGCTGTTCCTTGATAGATTGTGTGCTGTTTTTCTTTACCCCTTAGTATGCTCAATGCAATAGTTTTTACTGTCTTGTTGTAGGCTAGTTGATTCAAGAGATATTGTGGAGTTGCAACTGAAACAACTTGATTGTGAACTGACAATCCGGAAAAAGGAGGCCATGTCCCAACCACCGTCTGCAGCTCCAGTTGTTATGATGCAGTCACCATCTCTACCACCAGTAATGCCTCCAAACCCAGCTGTCCCTGCCCCTGCACCTTCTGGTCCAGTATCTCCTGCCCCAACTCCGGCTGCTCCTAAGTCAGCCAAATCATCGCTTCCACCTCTTAAATGTCCAATGGCAGGCACATTCTACAGAAATCCAGCTCCTGGTGAACCGCCATTTGTAAAGGTGTAACATTTATACTTGTTGATTTGCTTGGATTTTGATGACATTTCTACCGTGTCAATATCATGTCTCTGCAGTTGATTCTCTGTGGACTTATATGAAAGGCTTTTTCTGTAGGTTGGGGACAAAGTGCAGAAGGGTCAGGTCATATGCATTATTGAGGCAATGAAGCTGATGAATGAAATAGAAGTAAGCTCTATTCTTTCTGCCTAGAAAAGATATTATGATTGTAGTCGTACAAAGATTACTGTTTCTTAATTTTTCCTCAGTTATTGGTCATCATAGAATTTGCATTATGGAATAATGTTTATTAGTTTAGGTCTGAACCATGGAGCTAAAGAAAGTTGGAGATAAACTCTGAAGCTCTTTGATATTTGAAATGCCTTTTAATTTGCATATTGGAACGTGGACAGGAATTAGATCATAAATGTGTTTATTAAGGTTACTGTCCTAAAATCATATTTGGTATAAAGGCTGTTAGGACAGCTTATGTAAGATATTGGAAAAAAGTCCTGTTCACTCATAAAAATCAATGCCGCTGCAGCTTGCAGTATTGTTAGGGTTAGGAGTATGGAATCAGTGCTCATTCATGCATTATTTTATAGAAAAAAAATCTGGTTAAGTACTTTCTTTGGATTAATGTTGGCTGTGGCTTTTGTTGCTAAAGAATTCGGTGGCTGTGGCCCTGCTAAGGTTTATAGTGCTTTGGATGCAGAGATAATGGGAAACTAAGGAGAGGGAGAAGAGAATATCAACTTAGATGCTCAGTTAATACAGTCTAGTTCTTGTCTGTGCCTATGTATTTTGTCAAAAATACTCTGTCTAGGAGAGAAAGTCTCTGTATTATATTCATAACTATCAAATTTTAAGATGGAATTGTCTTCTCAACCTTCACCTCCTAGAGAATTGGCTTTGTGAAATATTTATCAACATATAAATTTATGAATTATAAAATTGACCTTACTACCTAATACTATTCAAAATAACCCATTTAGATATGTTGAAGACACAGTAAATTTTCTTTTAGGCTCAAGTTGTCATTGTTAGATTGTCTATGCTACATCTCGGAAGGCATGGGATTCACCTTGGCCTAATGTTTATGTTGGAACTTCATGTTTTGGTGAATGATTTTACATTGGTTGCTTCAAAATGATGTCAGAGGCAGCTGCTATACCTGACGCCTCCTGTCTGTAGCCTCCCCGTTTAACTATGTGGCCAGCCTAATCAATTATAACTTTGGTTTTTCCCTAGCCTGGCTTTGATCTGGTCTCAGAGTGTCTATACAAAACTGTACGCCATATAGCCCTTAACTGAACAGTAGAGAAAGAGATTTCATGTTGCCAGGCCCTACTAATCCGGGATTATGGCTTGGTTGAGTTGAGTTATCTCACATTATAAGGGATTTGGGCTTCACCTTAATACAAACATATAAGCTAGGCCAGTCAAAAATGGCTAGTTAGTTTCATATTGAATGCTTTAATAATCACGAAAATGGTAACCTTGGAAATATTCAAAAATATCCAAGATGAGTATGTGGAATGATTGATGAAAAACTGAGAGATGAATATAGAGTGGAATTGATGGTCAATAATTCCTGAGTGCAATCTTTTTTGGTATATAAAGAGACTTTTAGACAAAATTGTAGATAAATGATAACAACAAGAGAGACTTTTTGCGCTAAATGGGTGATGAAATTTGGAAGTACCTCAGAAGTTGAAATTATGTTAAAAGCTTTTTTGTATCCTCAGTAATGCTTTATGGTATGAAGTGTTGTGTAGGTGGAGAATATGAGTATGAAAAGAGTGTGATCCAAATGGGAATATTGAAATGGATGTATGTTAAGATGCCAAAAAGAAAGAAAAAGATTGAAGGAGAATGACTTCATTTATTTATTTTTTAAAATTAAAGTTGACATAATCTTTAGATAAACTGGGAAAAAAGGATGCTTAGTGAATTTGGTCATATGCAGCATCAATATAGATGCAATTGGATGAAAAATGATTTTTAATAGAAGTTGCAAAAAAGAGTGAAAAAGATTATGTTAAGTGTCGGACAAGAGTATGCTTTAAAATAGGCAGAATGGAAGGAAAAGATTCATGTAATTGACATCAAGAAGTTTGTTTTTAGGATCTGGTTAGGTTTTTCGAATGCTTAAGGCACAAAGTTCTAACTGAAACTTGAGGCAAGCTTGACTGAAACTTAAACCCTGCAATTCTGGTGATCATGGTATGATACTGTGCTGCAGGTTTCATTTAGATTGCCAGTTATGCTTCCTTGATTACACTCTAACCTTAACGAGATCTGATATCTATTATCCTCTCAAAGCTAAAAAATGTTCCAAACTTTATTAATGAACATGTTGCAGTTTTAATAGTGGATGGCAGTGCTTAAATGAGGTTCATTGCAAACTGTTTCTTGTTATCTTTTGGTCTCAGTCATTAGGAAATATATGAGTAGCTATTGGCTTAAATTAGTTGGTTTATGGGTTATATGTTTGAGATTAAGCCAGTGAAAGGCATAGGGTTCTGATTAGTATTTTCTAGTGAGCACTCTCAATAACGAACCTGAAAGCTGCACTCGATTTGCTTGGGCACCCAGTGATTATAGCCTCTGATTACAGCACTAGCAGACTGTAATATGTAATGCAGCCCTTAACTAAGACTGTTTTGTTGCATCCACAGTTTATGAAATTTTCGAACTGTCTGTTATGTGACTGACTGTAACTGCAAAATTGTAATTGTAATTTCTTTAGGCTGATCAATCTGGAACCATCGTTGAGATCCTTGTAGAAGATGGCAAGTCAGTTAGCGTTGACATGGTGATTATTCTTGGCACAACCCTGATTTCACAATATATATATATATGTATATATCCTCGCTTTGTTGCCCTGATAGTCTTGTTTATCATCTTTACAGCCTCTGTTCGTGATTGAACCCTGAAACTGAGACTCTTGAGTAGGCAAAGCCAAACGATGGAGTAAAAATTAGGGAGGGCTGGCTGATTTTGTGTTTTCCTTGGTAATGTTGAGTTGCGGCTTTGGTTGTGATAGAATGTTTTGCTTGAGTTGGTGGAGATGCAAATGACTTGTTACCATTATGAAATGTCTACTTTTGATTATTACTTCAGTTGGAAGTAGTTTTTTTTTTTTTTTTTTCTCTTTCTTTCTTTCTTTTTTTCGCTTTTCCAAAATTTGGATTTCATTAATTAGACTAATAAATGAAGGGCGAGCGTCTTCTGTAGTCTGGTCTTGCTTATACATTTCTAGTTTTATACCCTGTATATTCTATAGATGAGTGAGTTAATTTATAATATTTCATGCTCGAATTGGCTTAAGCAAAATTCTGATTCGGTGAACTTTGTAGAGGGGTTCTTGGATAAGGAGAGAGGAAGTGATGTAAATAAGTAAAATGATGTGTTGAAGGCAGCGAAGAGGAAGATTGGAATAATTTTTGAAGTCCAAAATGTTGTGGCAGGTTTAGTGTATAAGAGAATTTGAGAGAGTATTTAAAGAAAGAGTTAAAAGAGTGAAAATGTATTTATTTTGACCAAGAAAACCTATTCAGCTCAAATGAGCTGTCAAGAGTAAATTTTAATATAAATAATGAGTAATTTTACAAAAAAAAAATTTTTTTACATAATAGATAATGATTACTGAAAAGAGTTTTATTGGACATAATAGATAACAATTACTTGAACTCATTACGAGATCATTAAAGGAGTAACATTCACGTTTGTATCTTGATACAAGATTAAGTGAAAAATCTTTTAATTATATCATATATTTGTTTTTTGTTTTTTTTTTTAATTTTTTATAACCTTATAAATATTATAAAATAATTTTTAAAGAAACAATAAGTTAAAAAACAAAATCAAGCATTTACATTTGTTCCTTGCTTAAAATTCTACATGAAAAAGAGTTTTTCATGCATCACAAAATATAAAATTAAAATAATTTAATCTCGTCCATGTCTAGGCGAGAGATGTGTTATTGCTTGTGCATGTTTTGCTAGTACAATCTTAAGAACTTGTGGGCTAAAAAACCCTTAAAATCAATGATTAATTTTACTTAATCGAAGGTAATTATATTTTTATTAATTTAAAAAATTTATTTAATTTAAAATAAAAATTAAAAAATTTATGAATAAAAAATTATATAAATATTTATATATGTAATTCACTATATATATATATATATATATATATAAAATTCAGTGTATCTAAAGTATTTAGTCGTAAACATATGACTTGTAAATAATGCTACAAACAAAGTTTAGTATCCCACTTTTGACAGTGGCCTTTATTTTAACAGTGGCGCCTGCAATATATCCCAAATTGGCAATTACTTGGACAAGAGGATTCTCATTTTTTGACGCTATCAAACGCGTGTTCACGCTACTAGTGGGCGCGTGGTTGGACATCTTCATCCAAACAGCAGACAAAATCCTAGCCCTTCTAAAAAAATCTGTTCTGGTTTCCTTCCTCGTTCCCTTTGCTTCAACCTTAAACCAATCGAAGCATCATCCATAAACCAAAAATCTCTGTCCAAAAAAATCGATTTGTTTTTCCTTTTTGGGGAAAAAGAGAGAGAAAAGAAGCCCCAAACATGGGATTTTCAATTTTCTCTCTCTTTCCCGCACTTTCCTTAACTTTCCTTTTCATTTCCCTTAGTTTTCCCACCGCCCAATCATCCCCTTCCTCAATCTACGACCACTTGGAACGCAACGGCCTCCCCATGGGTCTCCTTCCCAAGGGCATAACCGAATTTTCAATCGACCCCGAAACGCACCGTTTCCAAGTAAACCTAACCGAA